>NC_044035.1:327350664-327650706 GCF_901765095.1 Microcaecilia unicolor
GTCGTAACATTTCAGAATTTTCCCTATTTTTTTGTACCTTTTATTCTGATCTTTAATTTTGTTTTTTTTTTCCCCCCGGGGCTTGCCTATCTTCTTGAGGTTTGCAAACTGCATGGAAGTCTGATGGGACCTCGCGGGGTAAAAGCATATTGTTATTATTATTATTAACATTTGGGCCCAAGCAACAGATTCCCACCTAGCTCAAAGGCCGTCCACTTGAACTCTGGAAGTTAACCAGGAAAAGTTGCTTTTTCAGCCCAGGTCTGTGGAGGAAGTCAATGGAGAAACTTGTGGCTCTATCCCAGTCGATCTTGGAGTATTGTTATCAGTTCTGGAGGCCGTATCTTGCTAAAGATGTAAAAAGACTGGAAGCGGTGCAAAGAAAAGCTACAAAAATGGTATGGGATTTGTGTTGCAAACCATACGAGGAGAGAATCGCCGACCTGAACATGTATACCTTGGAGGAAAGGAGAAGCAGAGGTGACATGATACAGACGTTCAAATATTTGAAAGGTATTAAACTGCAAACAAACCTTTTCTGGAGAAGGGACGGTGGTAGAACTAGAGGACATGAATTGAGGTTGAAGGGGGGCAGACTCAGGAGTAATGTCAGTAAGTATTTTTTCACGGAAAGGGTGGTAGATTCGCTGAATGCCATCCTGTAGGAGGTGGTGGAGATGAAAACGGTAATGGAATTCAAACATGCGTAGGATAAACAAAAAGGAATCCTGTTTAGAAGGAATGAAGCTATGGAATCTTAGCGGAGATTTGGTGGTGATGCCGGTAATTGGGAAGCAAAACCAGTGCTGGGCAGACTTCTACGGTCTACGCCCTGATCGTGACTGTATAGATATGGATGGGCTGGAGTGTAAATTTTAAGGGGCTTCGACATTAGCTTCAGAACTTTTAGTACAAGAAGAGTACTGGGCAGACTTCTACGGTCTGTGCCCTGAGAAAGGCAGGGACAAATCAAACTCGGGTATACATGTAAAGTATCACATACCATGTAAATGAGTTTATCTTGTTGGGCAGACTGGATGGACCGTTCAGGTTTTTTTATCTGCCATCATTTCATTTACTATGATCTTCTGGAGGGTGGTGGGGAGGGGGAGTGGTATGTTCCGGGACCCAGTGGCGTACCTAGGGTAGTTGACACCCGGGGCCGGTCATTTTTTAACACCCCTCCCCCCCCAAATCCAGTACTAGGCATGCCGAGAATACAAAACACTCAGGACCTATAGAGCAATTCTACCATACCATAAGCAGTCATTTCTACGAGTCACACAAGGAAAAGGAAAGCATCTTAAACACTACAGTGAGCACTAGAACATCAATTCACCTATTGTAAAACGAAACCAGACAGAATAGTACAGATCGTAGATCCTGCACAGTCAATGCCAACTGAAAGCCATGTCTTTTTCACAAACACAGATACACCCTAATCCACTATAGAATAAGTAATCATAAACTTTCTATTTAGACAAAAATTAAACTGAACCCCCAATGCCAGACTCTGCATACAATGCAACACCACAGAAACAGAAACTGTCCCCTAGTACTGTGCAAAATATAAAGACAGCAGATGTAAATTTGAAAAAAACTAACAAGTACCAATCACCACTTTACAAATTAACAAATAGAAATAAAACAAATATAGAAAGTAAAATAATACCATTTTATTGGACTAATACATTTAGCTTTCAGAGGCCAAAACCTCCGTCCTCGGGTCAGTACAGTATAGTGCTGTTACAGTATCCTATCCTGACCTGAGGAAGGGGGTTTTGTTCTCCGAAAGTTAGTCAAAATGTATTAAAATTAGTCCAATAAAAAGATTACCTTATTTACATGTTCTATTATAAACATTTAACACATCTACAATACTTTATCCTAAAGCAAAAAAAATAAAAAAATATATTTTATTTACAGTTTGTTGTCTCTGGTTTCTGCTTCCCTCATCTTCTTTCCATCCAGCATCTGTCTTCACTCTCTCTCCCTCTCTCTGCCATCCAGTGTCTGCCCTCTCTGCCGTCCCTTCCATCCACTGCCTGCCCTTTCTCTTTGCCCCTTCAATCCACCATTTGCCCTCCCTCTCCCATCCATCCAGGGTCTGCCCTCCCTCTCGCTCCCCCTTCCATCTAGGATCTGTCCCCTCTCTCTCTGCCCCTTTTTTCAGCCCCCAGTTCCAGCCCCCTTCTCCCCTCTGAACACCCCCACCCCAGTCCCCTTCTCCCCTCCCCTTCTCCTGTCTGAGACCCCCACCACAGTCCCCTTCTCCCCTCCCCTGTCTGAGACCCCCACCCCAGTCCCCTTCTCTCCTCTGAACACCTCCATCCCAGTCCCCTTCTCCCCTCCCCTTCTCCCCTCTGAGATCCCCACCCCAGTCCCCTTCTCCCCTCCCCTTTTCCCCTCTGAGACCCCCACCCCAGTCCCCTTCTCCCCTCTGAACACCCCCACCCCAGTCCCCTTCTCCCCTCCCCTTCCCTTCTCCCCTCTGAGACCCCCACCCCAGTCCCCTTCTCCCCTCTGAACACCCCCACCCGAGTCCCTTTCGCCCCTCTCCTTCCCCACCTCAGTCCCGTTAAAACCGGCGAAGCAGCGTCGCAGGCAGCGCCTCGTGCCCTGCTTGTAAAAAAAAATCAAATCTCCTTCCTTCTCCTTGTCTTGACGTCTTGACGTCGACTCGGGCCTTCCAATCAAATTGATTGGAAGGCCCGAGTCGACGTCAAGACGTCAAGACGAGGAGGAGGAGAAGGAGATTTGATTTTTTTTTTACAAGCAGGGCACGAGGCGCTGCCTACGACGCTGCTTCGCCGGGTTTTTAAATGTGCGGCGCTGCGGGAACGGCCACGGGAGGCGGCGGGAGCGGAGCACCCCCCACCCACTGGCACCCGGGGCGGACCGCCCCCCCGCCCCCCCCCTTTGGTACGCCACTGCCGGGACCTATATCTCCCCAACCTCTTGGAGTGATCAAAGGAACCAGAAATCTGTTTTGGGAAACACTGAATTACACATCTAAGAAGACCTCTCCTGAATATTTGGGCTAAGCCACAGATTCCTAGATCAGGGGGCATCAACTTGAGGACTTGGGGTTGTATCTCAATCCCAGTGGATCTTCTGGGAAGCAATGTGTTTCCCGGGACCTGTATCTACCTGACGTCTTGGTGTGATTAAAGGTAGGCAAAAGTTTGCTTTGTGAAACACTGAATTAAAAAAGAGGGAAGAAAGCTAGTGGCAGGATGGAGCAAAAAAAAAAAAAAAAAAAAGGAAAAGTAGTTAAAAATAGCACATTATAATGAACACTGAAGGCTGGACCCTGATGCAAATGTTACACTATCAGTGAAAAAAGAAGCTTACACCTGTGCTGTCCTTGACATTTTCACCACCTGCTTAGCAGTTCAATTAATTGATTTAATTTCAGAAGTGCCCTACTGATTACACAGAAAATATCTTTCCTTTCCAAGCAGCACCCAAAGGATGCAGCTGACATCTGGTGTCTGGACCCAGCCATGTTCAAAATGCCAAAGACACTTTCTTGACTGTTTTTTTGGAAATAAGAACTCCAGCTTCAGCACCTTTCATACCTTCACCCCAATGATCAGTAAAAAAAACAGACTTTAATTTTCCCAATTATCAGCTCTTATTGTGCCGAGTTCTGCTGATGTTCGCTTGCTAAAAACATTGCATTCTTACTCATTATTTCTCCGACCTGGTAGGGTTAAGCTGCAAGCAAACTAAGCATGTGCTAAGGGACTAAGGGCCATGTTTACTAAGCTGCATTATAGGCGCGTTAACATTTTTAATGTGCGTTAACCATATACGCGCGTTAACTGTGTACATGCCTATAAAATCCCTATAGGCGCCTACACGGTTAGCGCGCACGCTAATTGTAGGCACGTTAAAAACGCTAACGCACCTTAGTGAACAGGGCCCTAAATGTTTAGGGGGGGGTCCTTTTACTAAGGTGCGCTGAAAAATGGCCTGTGGTAGTGTAGGCGCGTGTTTTGGGTGCACGCAGATCCATTTTTCAACGCGCCTGCAAAAAAAAAATGCCCTTTTAAAAATTTTTGCCGAAAATGGACGTGCGGCAAAATCAAAATTGCCGCGTGTCCATTTTGGGTCTGAGACCTTACCGCCAGCCACTGACCTAGCAGTAAAGTCTCATGCGGTAACTGGGCGGTAATGACCTGCGCGTGACCGATATGTGCCAAAAATAAAATTACCGCAATAGCCACGCGGTAGTCGGCAGTAACTCCATTTTGGCGCACATTGGGCGTGCAAAGACGCTTATGCGGCTTAGCAAAAGGGACCCCAGGAGAGGCCTTCTCAGATGATCTTAACAAGGCAAAATACGTCAAAAAGGTGACAGCAAAAGCATGAAAGATGCTTGGGTGCATAGGGAAAGGAATGGCCAGCACGAAAAAGGAGGTGATAACGCCTCAGTGTAAGCCTATGGTGAGATGACATTTACAGTACTGCACGTTCAAAAAGATATAAACAGGACGGAGCCAGTCCAGAGGGTGGTTACTCAAATGGTCAATGGTATAGCAGTGAAATGAGATCTAGAAAACATTGTTTTGCTTTCCAATGAGTGACGAAGAAATACGGAATAAGTGAGTAATCTGAAATAATGACCACTTGAAGAAAATGTGCCAATAGCCAGTACATTGGTAAGTAATCAGTAGTACAGTGCGAGCTTTCTAATCTTTTGTAGAATTAATACTGACAGAAAGCAATGTTTAGTAACCTGGCATTTCCATGAGAAACACTGTTGTTTAAATATTTCCTTTTTTATACCGTGTAAATGGTTCTTAATCAAGTCTTCTCAAATGGCACTCTCTCAGTGAAGGTCTTTTGAGACTCGTATCAATGTATTTTTGTTCTATGTGACTGGATGTGTCATAGCTATATTCCAGGAAATGTGAAATTGAGGACCTATGATCTTTTATTTTTACAGTGGTAGCTTTACAGAAATGTAATTAACCTCAGTGAAGTGAAACTCCTAAGAAAAGTAAATAGCTTTAGAAATGGATCTGATTAAATTTTGACCTTCAATGAGAATTTACATTACCATTAAAAATATATTAGAGTCAAACACACAGGCCATATGATGGCAATGCACTGCCGTAAGGAGTGATTTGAGTTTGATTCTTTGATCAGGGCTTCTGCCCTCTAAGTTGGCTAGGGTAGACTTTGCTGCATACCAGTGTTTAGAGCAGTGGTTCTCAATCAGTGTGTCACAACACACTGGTGAGTCACCAAGAGCTGAGAGGTAGGTCACCAGAAATTTGACAGACAGCACCCTTGTGCTTTTCTCACTGATCTCATCTCATGGCTTCCAGTATCATCTTTACGCAGATGACACCCAGCTCTATCTCTCCACACCAGACATCACCGCAGAGACCCAGGCCAAGGTATCGGCCTGCCTATCCGACATTGCTGCCTGGATGTCCAACCGCCACCTGAAGCTGAACATGTCCAAGACCGAGCTCCTCGTCTTTCCACCTAAGCCCACTTCTCCTCTTCCCCCACTCTCTATCTCAGTTGATGGCACCCTCATCCTCCCCGTCTCATCTGCTCGCAACCTCGGGGTCATCTTCGACTCCTCCCTCTCCTTCTCTGCGCATATCCAGCAGACTGCCAAAACCTGTCGCTTCTTCCTTTTCAACATCAACAAAATTCGCCCTTTCCTCTCTGAGCACACCACCCAAACTCTCGTCCACGCTCTCATTACCTCTCGTCTCGACTACTGCAACTTGCTCCTCACTGGCCTCCCACTCAGCCATCTATCCCCCCTTCAATCCATTCAGAACTCTGTCGCACGTCTCACATTCCGCCAGAACCGATATACTCATATCACCCCTTCTCCTCAAGTCGCTTCACTGGCTTCCGATCAGATACCGCATCCAATTCAAGCTTCTCCTCCTTACTTACAAATGCACTCACTCTGCTGCTCCACCCTACCTCTCTACCCTCATCTCCCCCTACGTTCCTGCCCGTAACCTCCGCTCACATGACAAATCCCTCCTCTCAGTACCCTTCTCCACCATTGCCAACCCCAGGCTCCGCTCATTTTGCCTTGCCTCACCCTATACCTGGAACAGTCTTCCTGAATCCCTACGCCAAGCCCCCTCCCTACCCATCTTCAAATCCTTGCTTAAAGCTCACCTCTTCAATGCTGCGTTCGGAACCTAACCTTTCGAACATATAGGTTGCCCCAATCTGTCTGACCTATCTGATTAACTGTACATTGTCTTTTTAGATTGTAAGCTCTTCGAGCAGGGACTGTCCTTCCATGTTAAATTGTACAGCGCTGCGTAACCCTAGTAGCGCTTTAGAAATGTTAAGTAGTAGTAGTAGTAGTGTGGTGGGTTGAGGAGAGTTGAGAACCAGGAAGTCTAATACTTAATCTCCATAACTAGTCCCTGCTTCTGTCATCAGCCCCAACTGGAAAAGTTGCAGGCCTATGGCACATCCCTCCCTCCACCCCAGCAGTCACCACCATTGAATCTGGATTTCTCTTGCATCATTGTCTACAGCAGAGAAATGATATCTAGGCGTTTTTCTTTGTTCAGCTGTGAATTGAAGTGCTCAGTTTGTCATGCATGTGAACATTATCTGTTAGGTGTGTCACAACAGAAGAAAGGTTGAGAACAACTGGCTTAGAGCAGTTCAAGGGGAGGATATCATAGTCATTCCACAATGGTGACACCTAGTGGCCTGATTTAAGGTTCTGAATTACAGGGCCCATGAAGGAGCCCTGCTGCATAACCATGTTCCCCAGCTGAGGAACATCACTGCAATGAATGTACTAGAACAAGTTGGGAGGTAGGGAAGTGTATTGGTTAGTGCAATTTAGCCCCCCCTGTTTACTAAGCCACACGGCAATGCCAACAAAGCCCATTCAAAGTGAATGGGCTGTGTCTTACACGGCAGCTGCTAGCACGGCTTAGTAAACAGGGAGGTATGTTTGTTAAAGTGTCTCAACAAAGCCAAATGAACTGAACACGAAGTGAAAATTTCTGCCATGTGCACCTCCCTATTGGGTGGGGATATAAAAGAGGGAAAAAAAAGTTGCAAATAAAAGTTCCAAACCTGGGTTTCCAATTGAGCTGGAGGCCCGATGTACTTATTCCAAAAAAATATTTTATGTGTGTGTGTGTGTTTAAGAAATTATGGATTTTGGAGCTGAAGATGCATTGCAATAGGGTTGGCCTTCATGTTCCCAGCTTCCTCCTTCATCCACAACTTCAGTACAATCTTCTTAACCAAGATAACTGCCACCTTCATAAATATCCTCCTTGCTTCCAGAATTCCCACTTCCCTCATGGGTCCCTCTTCCACCAGCAGCAGCAACCTACAGGTCCACTCCACTTTCTCTAGCCAGCAGCCTCCTCTATGACTGTTACGCTCTCACTGTGGCTGTACTTTCATACACTCTAGAAAAGAATGCACAAAAGTTCCAGTGGATTTTCCGCATGCTTCCTTCATCCATAAATTTTGTATTTCCCTTCCTGTTCTGTAATATAAGCTCCATGGAATATTTTATATTAAGAACATAAGAATAGCCATACTGGGTCAGACCAATGGTCCATCTAGCCCATCTAACAGTGGCCAATCCAGGTCACAAGTACCTGGATGAAACTCAATTAGTAGCAACATTCCATGCTACCAATCCCGGGGCAAGCAGTGGTTTCCCCCATGCCCATCTAAATAAAAGACTATGGACTTTTCCTCCAGGAACTTGTCCAAATCTTTTTTAAACCCAGATATGCTAATCGCTGCTAACACATCCTCTGGCAGCGAGTTCCAGAGCTCGACTATTCATGGAATGAAAAAATATTTCCTCTTATTTGTTTTAAAAGTATTTCCATGCAGTTTCATCGAGTGTCCCTTGGTCTTTGTACTTTTTGAATGAGTGAAAAATAGATTCGCTTCTACCTGTTCTATACCACTCAGGATTTTATAGACTTCAATCATATTCTCCCTCAGCCATCTCTTTTCTAAGCTGAAGAGTCCTAACTTCTTTAGCCTTTCCATCCCCTTTAGCTCGACTGCCATACTGCAGTCAATGTATTTTTTTTAATTATAAAGAAGTATTTATTAAAAATACAGAGATAACAGAAAGACAGACATCCAAAGATACACAATAGCATGTTAATACATAACAAAAGAACATTAAAGATCTCAGATAAATATCCAAGTTCACCTTAAAAACAACTTCTAAATTTTTAATTTTGTGTTTATGAAAATAATCCCTAACCCATTCCCCCCCGACCAAAAAAAACCCCCCAAAACTCAAAACGAACAGTGAGTTATAAAAGGCACCCAAATATCCTCCCACTTTGTTAAAGTGTGATGTCTGATAGCCCACAACCTCTCCATTTCACAAACATACCACAACTTATTCAACCGTGAAATCAAGGATGGAACATGAGCAGACTTCCAATGGGCTGCAAGCGTAACCCTGGCAGCGGACATAGCATGATGAACCAAAACACCCTGGGATGTGGTTGGACCTGGAGGAGTACCTGGAAGTAAGAAAAATTCTGGGGACCACTTAATAGATGTTGAAAGCCATTTCTGGAGTCGATATTGAACCGCCTTCCAAAATGCTCGTACCTTAGTACAGGTCCACCAGACATGACCCATGGCACCCCTTTGACCACACCCCCTCCAGCATAAAGGCGAAACTGCCTTAAACATGTGATGCAAACGAACAGGAGTCAAGTACCACCTATATAAAACTTTTACCGCATTTTCTTTAAATGGAACCGAAACAGACGTCTTTAATAGCGCATGTTCCATACGAGCCCAAACATCAGCACCCAATGTCAAACCCAGCTCCTGATGCCAATGCATAGATCGCTATGGACTCCTTACAAACTAGTGAAAGTTAGTATACATGAATCTAACAGGTGCTGGACTTGTAAAAACGAAACAGGAACTCTAACTCACATGACCTTCTCTTGTGTCTATTTAAAATGTTACTGGAATAAAGTATGGAGTACTACATAAAGCTAAATTGCTTTGTATACTTATTTTCTTGCTATTAAAACATTTTACATTCTTGGAAAGATCTATCTAAAGTGGAATTCAATATGTGGTGGAATACCATTTGCTTGACTGTCAAATACGAAAGGGTTGCTGCTGAAAGAAATAAAACCATCTCTTTTCCCAAAACTTGGACACCTCGGCAGGACTACTGTAACTTAAATCCACAATATTTCTATTTATTTATTTATTGCATTTGTACCCCAAATTATCCCACCTTTTTGCAGGCTCTATACACTTTACTAAAACGCTACTTGTTATAATCACTCTGGGGTCCTTTTACTAAGCTGCGGGAAAGAGGGCCCTGCGGTAGAGGCGGGGGTCGTTTTTCCCACACTGCAGGGCCCTTTCTACTGCAGCGGGTAAAAAGCCCCTTAAAAAACGGCCATGCAGTAAGATTACTCTTACTGCGGGGCCATGCGGGGGGGGGGGGGGGGGGGGGGGGGGCACAACGCCACCCACTGAGGTGGCGGTAAGGTCTCCTGTGGTAAACAGGCGAATTTTGTTGATTTATTCATTAACAAATTCAGAATGCTTCATTTATTAAAATGGGTATATTTTACAGGAAAAACATAGAAAGAAACTTAAATATTCTGTTTTATTGAATTAGACCACATTAGGAGATGGGGATTAAGAATCAAAAACCAAAAGAAGATTCCAAGCATCCCCAGCTTTAATAGCACAGATTCGGAGTACTCTTCTGCACCCCAATTCTCTACAGTATTTCCCTTCTTGCTGCTCTTCTCAATTGGCTTCACAAATGCAGGTAGGTGCAGGACCATTTCCCTGTGTGCATTGCCTCTAGTTTTGCCGGTCTCACCCCCTATAATGTAACCTTCCTCCTGCATTACAGGCCGTGGGACCGGCAGATCTAGGAAGGACGCGCACAGGAAAACAGTCCCGCGCCTGCATCTTTATAGCTGTGTTTACCAGAAAAGGTTTGGGTTTCAAAGAGTCCAGATTCTTGGGTGGATGAGATTTCTCATTTTCGAAGGGTCTGGATTCCTGGCAGTCGGATTTTTGCACTTACTACTACTACTACTACTTAATATTTCTAAAGCACTACTAGGGTTACGCAGCGCTGCACAGTTTAACAAAGAAGGACAGTCCCTGCTCAAAGGAGCTTACAATCTAATGGACAACATGTGCGGACAGTCAAATTGGGGCAGTCTAGATTTCCTGGATAGAGGTGAAATGGTTAGGTGCCGAAGGTGACATTGAAGAGATGGGCTTTGAGCAAGGATTTAAAGATGGGCAGGGAGGGGGCTTGGCGTATGGGCTCAGGAAGTTTGTTCCAAGCATAGGGAGAGGCAAGGCAGAAAGGGCGGAGCCTGGAGTTGGCAATGGTGGAGAAGGGAACAGAGAGGAGGGATATGTCCTGTGAGCGGAGGTTTCGGGTAGGGGCGTAAGGGGAGATGAGTAGAGAGGTAATGGCTGCAAATTGAGTGCATTTGTAGGTTAGTAGGAGAAGCTTGAACTGTATGCGGTACCTGATCGGAAGCCAGTGAAGTGACTTGAGGAGAGGTGTGATATGAGCATATCGGTCTAGGCGGAAGATAAGACGTGCAGCAGAGTTCTGAATGGATTGAAGGGGGGATAGATGGCTAAGTGGGAGGCCAGTGAGGAGTAGGTTGCAATAGTCAAGGTGAGAGGTAATGAGAGAGTGGACGAGAGTTCGGATGGTGTGCTCAGAGAGGAAAGGGCGAATTTTGCTGATGTTACAGAGAAAGAAGCGACAGGTCTTGGCTATCTGCTGGATATGCGCGGAGAAGGAGAGGGAGGAGTCGAAGATGACTCCGAGGTTGCGGGCAGATGAGACGGGGAGGATGAGGGTGTCATCGACTGAGATAGAGAGTGGAGGGAGAAGAGAGGTGGGTTTGGGTGGAAAGACAATAAGCTCTGTCTTGGGCATGTTCAGTTTCAGGTGGCGGCTGGACATCCAGGCAGCAATGTCGGATAAGCAGGCCGATACTTTGGCCTGGGTTTCCGCAGTGATGTCTGGTGTGGAGAGATAAAGCTGGGTGTCGTTGGCATAGAGATGATATTGGAAACCATGAGATGAAATCAGCAAGCCCAGGGAAGAGGTGTAGACTTGTACTGTACTTTTATCAAGCAGGGCTCCCAGAACCAAATTTGCATGAAATACCATTTTCACACAATGAGATGCACCTCCTGCCAGAGAAAAGCGGGAAAAGGCTGGAGACTCATATGAAATCCTGTTGCACCCTTCATAGGGATGTATTAACTCTTTTTAAAGTGCTTGTAGACATTTGTCCTCTATATCTGTTAACTTGTGTGCGCAATTTTACGCTTAAGGCTGGATTCAGTAAATGGCGCTGAAGGAAGGCCCCTGGGATTGGTTGAAGCAGCCCAATCCAGTGGCGTAGCTACGTGTCGGCCTGGGTGAACACAGGCCCACCCATTCTTGGCGCAGGCCCACCCAGCAGCAGCACCCCACATCAACATCTCTCCTCCTCTGTGACATCCTGGTATCTGACCTCCCGCTGCTGAACCCCGTCTCTCCCTGCTGTACCTTACAGGTGTCCCCGGTGCCTGCACTGAATCAATTATTGCTGCCTGCACCGACTCCACAGGCTTCCATCGGCCGGGTCCCGCCCTCGGCCATTTTGAATCTCACCGAGACCGTCAGGCTGCATACAGGAAGATGGAGAGCAGCGCGCTGGGCAGGAAAGAGGGGGCTCTTTCCTCCCCCGACGTCACTAGACCACCAGGGAAGATCGCGTGACGTGAGTAGGGAGAAGTGGTGACAGGGCCAGGGGGAGGGCGATCCCGAACTCGGGGGGAGGGCGGGAGGGAGGAAAATCGCTACCTTCGGACTATAAGACGCACCCCCCATTTTCCTCCCAAATTTGGGGGGAAAAAAGTGCATCTTATAGTCCGAAAAATACGGTACTTTAACAACTGGCTCCCAAAATTCTTAAAAAACTAACAAATGGCTCTTGAGAGCAGGTGCAAGCCGGCTTCAGCACACCACTGCCTGTTAGTATGCATAGTTATGTCTGCAAGTTATAGAATAGTATCAGTTGCATGAGCAACTTAATGATTAGCTGCTAATTGGCATTAACTATCAATTACTGGCTATAATTGGGGTTAATTGGCACTAATTAGCAGTTATGTGCATAAATGCCAGTCATCAGTATTTTATACACTATGCGTGCAAAATCTATCGTGCACAACTGAAAGGTGGTGTGGACCTGGGAGGGGCATGGGCAGTTCATAGAAATGCCCAGCAGGAGCGCATGCAATTTATAGAATTCTAGCATTTATGCCCCAGCTGTCCGCAGTTAGGTGCAAGCAATTACATCAGCCTCTGAGCTAGCGTAAGAGCTCACACTTAAAGTAAGGCGTGCAATTGCACACTTATGCTAGCGTGTTTTATTCCAGCACCTAACTTTAGGCATCCTTTTGAGAATTACCCTCTTCTAGTGCAATGGTGATAAAGTATTCAAGTACAATTAGTTCCTTCTCTAAAGAGATTCTCAGTGGGTAGCTGAAATAGCAGGTAAAAAAAAACAAACTTGTCCAAGGTCCTAAGAACTGCTATCAAGAGAAGGATTTGTACCCTGGCTTTTAGTCCACTGCACAAACCACTAGGCCACTTCTCCCCCTCCACCTTACTGATGGTGTTGACAGAAGGATAAGTGGTTTGCTTTATGGGTTTTTTTTTTCTATCCATCTTCTAACTTCTGTTCTTTTATGTGTTAAGCATTTGGACAAGCAAAGCATCTGGCCAGAAAGATTTCTCTTTATTGATTCTGGCTGGGGGCCAATCTTGCATCCTTTATTGCTCTGACATCTGGTTTCTTCTGTAATTTTATCTTTGGACAATGTTTCCTTGTTCCTAAAATGTCTTTCATCACAGACTCAAAAACACCTTTCACGAGGACTTGGTGAAAACATTTGGAATCGAGTATCATCAGCCACCAGCACTCTGCTTTTCTTTCAGCGTGTGAATCTCTGTCATGATTTTAGTTGCTAAAAAGGTGGCAGGTATGACACTTCCCAATAATTATAAAAAAATAAATTGATAGCTTTAAACTAGGTTCCCTTGTTTTAGATTTGGTTCATGCATTTTCTGTAGTACTTCAAGACAAGTTACATTTAGAATTAGTAGCTATGTCCCTGTCCCCAGAGGGCTTACAAGCTTAGGGCTGGATTTACTAAAAAGTGTGCTGCCATATTAATAGTAAACTAGGAAAAAATGCCCGTTTCAGAACGTAATGAAACGGGCGCTAGCAAGGGGCCCCCTCCCTCCGTCCCTCCGAGGTACTTGCCTTGTTCGCCACAGTTTCCGTTTCGGCCCTTTCAGAACGCAATGAAACGGGCGCTAGCAAGGGGCCCCCTCCCTCTGTCCCTCCGAGGTACTTGCCTTGTTCGCCACAGTTTCTGTTTCGGCCCTCGAGTGTCATAGCTCCGCCCTCGAGGGCGGTGCAGACACTCCAGGGCACACCGGATATCTCGGGCGCCTCAACTTCCGTGGAGGCTTCAGAACGTTGGGGTTGCCTTTTATATAGAGAGATAGGTCCCAGTGCATAAAATGGGACCTGAAGTAAATAATACATAATGGCAGGGCTGTTCTCAGGGCTGCATGGGGTATGATTCAAGTCAGGAAGCTCCTGCATATTGGTCTCTTTTAGCAAATATAGCCCTACATAAAAATATAAGTGTTGCCATATTGGGACAGACTGAAGGTCTATCAAGCCCAGGATCCTGTTTCCAACAGTGGCCAATCCAGGTTACAAGTACCTGGCAATAATCCCCAAACAGTACAGCACCCCCCTATTCCCTTTACTGTGGCTGCCTGAGCCTTTGACGAAACAGGAAGTTACATCAGAGAGACGGCCGCAGTAAAGGGAAGAGGCGGGTGCCTGCGGCAGCGTAAGGGAATCGCTGCCACTGCCGGGTTTGGAACGTCACCGTGAGGTAAAATGCCGCGAAGGGGGAAGATGCAGTCCCTCCGAGGTGCCGCTCCTGATGAGTGCCACCTAAGGCCCCCGCTTCAGGTGGTCTAATGGTCGGGCCACCCCTGCCTCCCAGTCTCGTAAGGTCCTCTTGTAATTTTTAATAATCCTCTTGTGAAATGTGAATGGAGGGCGGTGACTTACCAAGGAGCATTAATAGGATTTGTACCCTGGATTTTCTGGTTCTCAGTTCCCTACTCTAACCACTAGGGGCTGGATTCAATAAATGGCACCCAAAGATAGGATCTGGGACGATCCACGCTAAGTTGGCATTCTGTAAAGGGCGCACTGTGTGGAACACCCTTTATAGAAAATTAGTTTAACGTGAATTTCACACCTAACTGGGCATGAGCACTTATGACTGCCAAAATTGGTGTCAATACCGGTACCTGACTGATGGCAGTTAAGCATGCGTACGTCTACAAGTGCTATAAAAATGATAAGTAGTAGTAGTAATTTCTGGGAACGCCCTGACCTGCCCATGCTCCTCCCATGGCCACACCCCCTTTGCAGTTACCTAAATTTCATAGCACACATGCATGTTATAGAATAAGGTAGCGGTTCCAAAACCTCATCCTGGAGGCACCCTGGCCAGTCAGGTTTTCAGGTTACCCACAATGAATATTCATGAGATAAATTTGCATGCAGTGGTGGCAGTGCATGCAAAGTTAGACATAGTTTATAGAATATGCTCACATGCCGTTCTTCTGACTAAAATTTAGGCGACCTATTTAGGCCACCTACAACCAGGCTTAAGATCAGGCATATTCCATAATAGTGCACATACTTTTTTGAAATGCCCACAAACCGCCCATTCCACTCCCCCTTTTCGACTGTGCACATTAGAATTTAAGCTCACAGCATTAAGTAGAGTACGCCTAGAAAGTTGTGCACGTACACTCTAATTAAAGCCAATTAGTGCTATTAATTGGTTAAGTACAAATTAGTGGCGCTGATTGGTTTGTTAATTAAGTTAAGGCGCCATATATAGAATTTGAGGGACTATCTCCAAAGTGGATAGTTTTCTGCATGTCATGACACTAATGAACCTCACTCCTACGTCAAGGAATATGGGGTATGCATTGTAGCGTCTATGTGACATCTATGCAAATTGAATCTTGTTTCAAGTTTATTAACAACTAGTAAAAAAGGCCCGTTTCTGAAACCAATGAAACGGGCGCTAGCAAGGTATTTGTTTTCTGCCATGAATGTGTTGTAGGTGATTTTTATTATAATTGTGTTGTGTTGGTAATGAATAATTGAAATTTTTGTTTTATGTTCAATTTTTTTTGTAGTGTTGTTTGTTTTGTTTTTGCTGTTTTTCTTTTGCTGACTTTTTGTATGATGTGAGTGGGTGGTGGTGGTAGGGGGTGTGGAGGTTATCAGAGTTTGTGTGTGTTGCTTGCGGGAAGGGGGGGTTGGGAGGAATTTATGTCTGTCTGTGTGTCTGAAACATGCTGTTTTTCCTTTGGAGAGTGTTTGTATGATGTGAGTGGGTGGTGGTGGTGGGGTGTGTGTGTGTGTGTGGAGGTTGACAGAGTTTGTGCTTGGGGGAAGGGGGGTGTTTGAAGGAATTTATGTCTGTGTGTGTGTAGCGGCATCTGTGTGGCAGAGTCTGGCCACTCACCTGGGTAAACTTTAATTCGTTTCTGTTGTCATCACCACACCGTTTGTTCCTCTCTGTTTTTAAAGGAATGGTTGAGTATTGGCTGTCAGTTTGTGAAATGACAGCTGGTGGTGTGCGTGAGTGGCGAGACACAGTGAGTGTAGTGGATGCGCACGGGCGTTTGCTGTGAGTGTGCGAGTTGTTTGGCGCTAGAGAGAGTGACAGCGGGAGGCAGGGTATTCGGTGCGCTGTTGCGTTTGGTTTGGGCACGCGAGTCTTTTTGCTGGAGAGATAGTATGATTGTTCATCAGGGTATGCACTGCGCAGGTGCGATTGGTTTGGGCACTCGAGTCTTTTTGCGGGGGAGACAGTGAGATCATTCGTCAGGGTATGCGCTGAGTGCTTGTTGTGGGCATGTGAGTGGAGTTTTTTTTTTTTTTGAAGGTGCGATTCTTTCATGGCGATTTTTCCGCCCTCGACGTCATTACGATTTGACGCGAGGGCGGAGCATAGTGAGATGGAGCCTGAGCTTCGGATGTTACAAACCCTTCAATGAAGCCACGGAGTCAGCTTCAGAACGTTGAGGGTGCTTTTTATTATATAGGATGTGATACACATCCTAAGAGGTTTACAATAAAATCAATTACAAAACAGAGAAACTAACAAGAGAAAGATACATACATACAGAAACAAGAACTCCATTATCAAGATAGGAAAGAAGAAGATAAAGCTTACAAGAGAGCATATAATGCTCAAAGAGAATGGATGTTCCAGCATCCAGTATACAGTGAGGAAGATAACTATTTGCATATTGCCTTTCACCCATTATGTTATTGATGTAAAAAATCTCATTTGTACATATTGACCCATTCTTTTGATTTATTCACAGTTTAATCAGATACCATGGTTTGCATATACCAGAGGTCACAATTTAGGAGAGATGTTATTGGTTAACAAACAGTTCACAGGGTTTAACCACAGGACATTTGGTCATTATAAGTGTGATAACTGTATTTACTGTCAATACGTTATAGAAACACAAACAATAACAATACCTAATACATCTGGAAAAACTTTCTTTTTGAGATTTGAAACAGATTGCAATTCTCAACAGGTTGTTTATGGTATCCAGTGTCCATGTGGTCTTTGGTATATTGGGCAAACCAAAAGGAACGTACAACAGTGGATAGCTCAACATTTGTGCAATTTAAGGGTAAAGCGGGGCCCCCCCTAGTACATTGGGGTACAGCACAGCATCAAATAGAAGATTAAAAAATGTGCTGTACTATTTCAAATGTATTATGGTTGGGGAGGTGATGTATCTGCATTATAAGGGCAATGCTTTATTTTTACTTGGAAAATAGTTTTTCCTAGGGGGTTAAATAAGGAGGTGGAATGGGGTATGATTTGAATGGAATGGCAATATTCAACCAATCAAAGCTGACAATACAGATGTCTTAACGCGCATGCGTCAGCGTCTTTTTCTCTTGACTCCGACACTACTTCTGCATGAGCACCAACCTTGGAATTCCTAGCTTACATAAGTATTGCCATACTGGGACAGACCAAAGGTCCATCAAGCCCAGCATCCTGTTTCCAACAGTGGCCACTCCAGGTCACAAATACCTGGCAAGATCCTCAAAAAGTACAAAACATTTTATATTGCTTATCCCAGAAATAGTGGATTTTCCCCAAGTCTATTTAATAATGGTCTATGGACTTTTCCTTTAGGAAGCTGTCCAAAACTTTTTAAAACTCCACTAAGCTAACCGCCCTTACCACATTCTCTGGCAATGAATTCCAGAGTTTAATTACACGTTGAGTGAAGAAACATTTTCTCCGATTAGTTTTAAATTGACTACATTGTAGCTTCATCGCATGCCCCCTAGTCCTAGTATTTTTGGAAAGCGTAAACAGACGCTTCACATCTACCCGTTCAATTCCACTCATTATTTTATAGACCTCTATCATATCTCCCCTCAGCTGCCTTTTCTCCAAGCTGAAGAGCCCTAGACGCTTTAACCTTTCCTCATAGGGAAGTCGTCCCATCTCCTTTATCATTTTCGTCGCCCTTCTCTGTACCTTTTCTAATTCCACTATATCTTTTTTGAGATGCGGCGACCAGAATTGAACACAGAAAATGAGCAACTGCTATGGGACACATGATTTAACATGATTCATGTCGGCAGCTGGTTACCTATTATTCAACTTTTTTGAAAGATATCACATAAAAATAAGTGTGATTTTTGGGAGTTAGAATAATGTTGTTGAAAGATGAATGAAATCATGAATAATTAGTGAGGACCAATGATGATTTTTGATGCAAGTTCATTGATAAGGATTATTTCAGTGAACCATTCATCTTCTGATGGTCCATCATACGTTGAAAGGGGCATCTTAAAAGATTGTGATAGCATTTGCACATATTCTCCTTACTTCCACTTTTCTGGAAAGAGACCACATCCACACTTCTCCAGTTCTCTGAGGCCACTCAGAGAATGGAGCTGCTAGAACTTCATTAAATTCCTCCAGTACCCTTGAATATATCCCATCCAGCCCCATCACTTTTTCTTCTTTTAATTTAGCTAGCTCCTCATGAACACAGCCTTCTTACATTTACATACCTAACCCTTATCTCTCTATATAAAACGCACCTCCAACGTTCGAATGAAGCCTCTGTTAGCCAAAAGTGAAGGGGGTGAGATCGCATTGTGTCTGCCCCGCCCACGCGTCAAACGTGATGACGTCGAGGGCGGAGCAATGACACTCATCCAATCGCAACGCTCTGCAGCGAAGCGTCAGGGAAGGAGGCGGCGCTCTCAACGTCTAGCCTTCCCTTCGCTGTGTTCCGCCTTCTTCTGACGTCAAGGATGACGTCAAAAGAAGGCGGAACACAGCGAAGGGAAACCTAGACGTCGGGAGCACCGCCTCCTTCCCTGACGCTTCGCTGCCGGAACCACGGAGGTACATTTAAAAACAAAAAAAATAAATAAAAACCATGTTGGGGGGAGCGAAGAGGGTGGCCACAAAAGAAAAACAATGGGAGCGGGAGGGCAGGGGAGAAACGACACCATGGATGCGAAGGGGGAGGGGGGGGAAGAAGAGGGCGGCCCAGGCTGGGACATGGGAGAGAGAGGAGCATGGATGCAAGGGGGGGGGGGTCATGGAAGGGAGACAGGGGACTTGCTGGAAAAGGATGAATGGAGGCGGCAGGGGACAGAGGAGCATGGATGGGCATGGATTGGGAGGGCAGGGCTCAGGGAGAGAGGGCAATTGCTGGAAAGGGATGAATGGAGGGGGCAGGGGACAGAGGAGCATGGATGGGCATGGATTGGGAGGGCAGGACTCAGGGAGAGAGGGAAATTGCTGGATAGGGATGAATAGAGGGGACAGATGGGCATGGATGGATATGGATTGCAGGACAGGCCTCAGGGAGACAGGGCAATTGCTGGATAGGGAAAAATGGAGGGGCCAGGTGACAGATGAGCATGGATGGCCATGGATTGGAAGGGCAGGACTCAGGGAGACGGGAATTGCTGAATAGGGATGAATGGAGGGGACAGATGGCCATGGATGGATATGGATTGCAGGGCAGGCCTCAGGCAGAGAGGGGAAATGCTGGATAGGGAAAAATGGAGGGGCCAGGTGACAGATGAGCATGGATGGGCATGGATTGGAAGGGCAGGACTCAGGGAGAGGGGAATTGCTGGATAGGGATGAATGGAGGGCACAGATGGGCATGGATGCATATGGATTGCAGGGCAGGCCTCAGGCAGAGAGGGGAATTGCTGGATAGGGATGAATGGAGGGGCCAGGTGAAAGAGGAGCATGGATTGGAAGGGCAGGACTCAGGGAGAGGGGAATTGCTGGATAGGGATGAATGGAGGGGACAGATGGCCATGGATGGATATGGATTGCAGGGCAGGCCTCAGGCAGAGAGGGGAAATGCTGGATAGGGAAAAATGGAGGGGCCAGGTGACAAAGGAGCATGGATGGGCATGGATTGGAAGGGCAGGACTCATGGAGAGGGGAATTGCTGGATAGGGATGAATGGAGGGGACAGATGTCCATGGATGCATATGGATTGCAGGGCAGGCCTCAGGGAGACAGCGGAATTGCTGGATAGGGATGAATGGAGGGGCCAGGTGACAGAGGAGCGTGGATTGGACTCACACTTTCACTCTGACTCTCAAACACTCACTCTCACATACACTCTCCCAAACACACACACTCCGAGGAAAACCTTGCTAGCGCCCATTTCATTTGTGTCAGAAACGGGCCTTTTTTACTAGTATACCATAAAGTTCAAGTCAGATTACAGATTAAGAACTAGAATAGCTATCTAGGAATTACAATTTATCCGAAAATGACAGTATTAATAACTAAAAGAGTAACAGGCTTATTTTCGAAAGAGAAGGACGCCCATCTTTCGACACAAATTGGAAGATGGGCGTCCTTCTCACAGGGTCGTCCAAATCGGCATAATCGAAAGCCGATTTTGGGCGTCCCCAACTGCTTTCCGTCACGGGGACAACCAAAGTTCACGGGGGCGTGCTGGAGGCGTAGCGAAGGTGGGACTTGGGCGTGCCTAACACATGGGCGTCCTTGACCCATAATGGAAAAAAAAGGGCGTCCCTGACGAGCACTTGGACGACTTTACCTGGTCCTGTTTTTCTTACGACCAAGGCACAAAAAGGTGCCCGAACTGACCAGATGACCACCGGAGAGAATCGGGGATCACCTCCCCTTACTCCCCCAGTAGTCACTAATCCCCTCCCACCCTCAAAAAAGCAACTTTAAAAATCTTTTGTGCCAGCCTCTATGCCAGCCTCAAATGTCATACTCAGCTCCATCACAGCAGTATGCAGGTCCCCTGCAGCAGTGTTAGTGGGTGCAGTGCACTTCAGGCAGGCGGACCCAGGCCCATCCCCCTCCTACCTGTCACACTTGTGGTGGTAAATGGGAGCCCTCCAAAACCCACCAGAAAAACCACTGTACCCACATCTAGGTGCCCCCCTTCACCCGTAAAGGCTATGGTAGTGGTGTACAGTGGTGGGTAGTGGGTTTTGGGGGGGTTTGGGGGGCTCAGCACACAAGATAAGGGAGCTATGCACCTGAGAGCAATTTCTGAAGTCCACTGCAGTGCCCCCTAGGGTGCCCGGCTGGTGTCCTGACATGTCAGGGGGGCCAGTGCACTACGAATTCTAGCTCCTCCCACGACCAAAGGGCTTGCATTTGGTCGTTTCTAAGATGGGCATCCTTAGTTTCCATTATCGCCGAAAATCAGAAACAACCAAGTCTAGAGACGACCATCTCTAAGGACAACCTAAATTTCAGGATTTGGGTGTCCTCAACTGTATTATTGAAACAAAAGACGGGCGTCCATCTTGTTTCGATAATTCGGGTTTCCCCGCCCCTCCATCTGGAAGTTTTGCGAGGACATCCTCAGCAAAACTTGGGTGTTCCCTTCGATTATGCTCCTCTAAATAACAAATTACAATTTCTGAGATAAAACATATTCACAGAACAAGGCAGTCTTTATAGCTTTCTGAAAAACATGATAGCTAGTCAAGTAAATTCCACGCCTTAGCCGCTAGAAAAAAGAATAGTAAGGAAAAACTTTTCACAGACGTGCTGCTTCTAGGATTGGGCAAGGCCAAACTGGTAAGGTTACACATTGAATATATTTTGTGGGAACATGATAGACAAATAAGTCTACATATATAGAGTGGCACTGTTCTCTGAACAATAAAGTTTAAACAAATTCTGGCTTTTTGACAGGAAGCCAATGCAACTTGAAAAATGGGATTATTCTATCGTATTCATGAAGGGCAAAAACCAAACGGATCACAACATTTCGTACTGTTTGTAATCTTTTCCATAGATATTTTGGGCATCCCAGATAAACAATGTTTCAATAGTCCAATTTAGACAATATTAAAGATTGAAAATCCTTTGAGGTCTACTTCATTTCCTTTCCTACATGTATTTATTTTCTGTGGTGCTACTCCTGGCCCTTCTGTGAATACAGAACAGAGATACTGTTAAGCAATTCCACTTTATTCTCATCACTACTACATATTTCTCCTGTCCACCCTTGATTCTGACAATGCCACAGATATTAAATTGTACTTCACAGGACAAGCACCAAAATCTACAGTAAATACCTTCTGCTTCACACTCTAGCTGTGCTCACATTCTTTGGCTTTTTATGCAGAAGAGAAACAAGGGATCAAGAGAATATCAACTTTTCAGCCCCACAAACAAAGCACTGAGGGGCCCTTTTACAAAAAGGCGCTAAGGGTAGTGCCGGCTTGGCACTTGGCGATTCGCCCTACCACCAGGCTCCCAGGGGAGCCCAATGGTAATTCTGACTACCGCCGTAAATTCCAGTGCTAGAAAATATTTTTTAATTTTCTAGCACCGGGGGCGTGCCCGGCGGTAATCAGGCAGAGTTACTGCTGGGCTACTGCCGGAACCCCTACCGCCTCCTAGATAGGAGGAGGTAAGGGCTCCCCCAGGAAATGGGCATGTGGCAAGCTTTTTTTTTTTTGAAAATATCTTTATTATGTCTTTGGTGCATAATAATGTCAAGATAAAGTACAAATGCATGTCCCTACAAGGGGACTTCCGCTGGTACAACAACAAACAAAGTGAAAGCCAATACACAAGTATATCACAAAATAGACTTCACGCCTATGGCTTATAGTTATGTAAAACACCTTTGACTTTTTGGTTATGGTTAAACTTCCCACCCCTCCCATCCCCCCACCCCCCCTGTTGTCCACTGCTAGTAACCAGGCAATTCTAGTCTCTCTGATTTCCTCTTGGAGATTCCTTTCACTCCCCTCTCCCGAGTAGTAGCTTAGCATCATTTATTCCTCAATTATTATCAGCCGAGGGATCCAGCAACAATGCTTCAGCCTCAGGAATTCTACCCCATAGCATTCGGTATTGCTTCAATCCTGGAGATGCATGAGGTTGTATTGTCTTCATTACCCAGCTAGCCATTTCTCTCATCAGGCCCATCCACACTTTGAGCTGGGGAGGGGCAGTATCTATCCATGACATCAGAATACACTTTTTGACTAGTATGGTGGCCACTATTATGAACTTACATTGGGCCTCACTCAGCCCTTGCTCTCTCAGATTCATCGAGCTACCCAAATATGTAACTGAGTAGGACCATTCAAATTCATCTTGCACCAAGCACTCTATATGTGTAAGGGCGCCCTGCCAAAGCTCACCCAGCTTAGGGCATTCCATAAAGGAGTGCAGTAATGTTCCCACATGCGCTCTACATTTCACACATTGATCATCAGGCCACAACCCCAGTGCTTTCCCTTTTGCCCTGGAGACGTGAACCCTGTGCAAAATGTGAAATTGTATCTCCTGTAAAGCAGTGTTTGGTGTAACCTTGCAAAGCTCTCCAAAGGCCTTCCCTAATTCTTCCTCAGTTACTGTGCCCCCAATGTGGCAAGCTTTTAACTTACTGCATGGCCATTTCCTTCCTTAAAAGAAAAAAAACTGCTTTTTACCAGCAGAAGTAAAAGGGGGCCTTGGTGCACGGCAAACTCACACGCCGATGCCACCACAGGGCAACTTTTACCGCCGTTTGGTAAAAGGGGCCCTGAATGATCTGAATTTTGAGACTCCCAGGGATCAGTTTGACAGGCTGTACACCACAATTAAAAAAGAGGCACGAGGAAGGAGGAGGAGGAGTGGAGAAGTGACTCACTTGAGCATGTTAGTTTGATGGCCATGTACTCTCTGCCGCAGTCCTTCTGGTAGTGACAGTGGAGCCAGTTCAGCAGGCAGGGCCCCTTCCCACACTCTAATGCTTCTTTTTTGCAGGGCAGGATACTCTGCTCAGCTAAGGGAAAGACAAAGAATTAAAGACCTTAGGTGTCATACTGATGGACTCATTGGGGCCAATATTCAGATCATGGGAGTTGGTTCTAGATCAGTTCCCACCTGGACAGTTCCCACCCACCAATTCCCATCTGGACAATTCCCACCTAACAGTTCCCACCCTCCAATTCCAGTCTGGACAATTCCCACCTAATAGTTCCCATCTGGACTATTCCCACCTAGGACAATTCCCACCCATAACCCAAAAAATACAAAACAAATTAGGACAAGTAATCTCCCTCCCTTTCCTCTTCCAGATCATTTTGGGGGGGCAGTACCCCCTTATAAACCCCCCCCCATCATTATCTTTTATATATACCTTTCCAGACATGCAGTTCACGTGTGTGTGTGTGTGGGGGGGGTATTTTTATTTTATTTGTTACATTTCTATCTCACATTTTCCCACCTATTTGCAGGCTCAATATGGCTTACGAGGACTTATGGGACCTGATACAAGAAAGAAGCTACAGTCGGTAAAAAAACAAGGCTAGGGAGGGTGAGAAATGACCGGGGGAGGGGTGGAAACGTCCTTGGTGGGAATTGTCCCCCTTAAGTGGGAATTGACCCGGTGGGAATTGTCCTAGGCGGGAATTGTCTTGGGAGAACTGGCAGGTGGGAACTGCCCGGGGGGGAACTCAGGCGCCTGATACCGCGAGAGTTAGACCAGCCAACTGCCACGGTCTGCGCTAAGCTCAGATAGTCAGTGCCGAGCCATTTCCGGTGACTGACATTGAATATCTGGTTTATTTTTGGCTGGTTTAAAGATAACTGGCTAAGCCGATATTCAGCGCTAGCAGGTTATCTTTAAAGCGGCCAAAGATATCCCACGTTTTCACGCAGCCAAATATGGCCACTAAAACGGCTTTAAAAAGCGGTGGACAGACGGTTCTATTGGGGGATATAACTGGCTATCTGCTAGTCGCTAACCGGCAATATTCAGTGACAGATAGCTGATTATCCCCTGCCGAATACTGCCAGATAGCTGGCTATGTACCATTTAACCGGTCAGATGCCGCTCCTAGTCGGTTAAATGGTTTTGAATATCGGGGAAATTATATTCACAACCCCTCCTGGGAGTTCAGCCTCTCTTTTTAGCTACTTTGGAACATTCATGAACTACAGAACATTTTTTTTTTAAACATAGAAACATAGAAAAAGAGGGCAGATAAAGATCACATGGCCTATCCAGGCTGCTCATCCATGCCGATTACTGAACTCTATTTTTTTTCTCTCTCATAGGAATTCTCTTTGCCTGTCCCATGCTTTCTTGATTTCAGATATAACCCTCATTCCCACCACTTCCACTAAGAGCCAGATGCACAAAACCTAACGAGCCCACAACTTGCATTTTAAAATGGTTCCAGGCAGTTTAAAACGCAAGTAATTTACCGGGGGCATGCACCAAGGGCATTTTTCCTGTCACGGTAGCAGGCAACGAAAACGGAATGCAAATTATCCAAAGGCTATTATAATGAGCTGCAGTACCGTTGTAGCTCATTATAATGAGATGCACTACCGTTTTTCCGATTCCCTTACCGTGGAAACCCTAACGTGAGGTCTGCACCTCTCGTTAGGGCTCCTGTGAGGGAATCGGAAAGGAAAAGGGCCCTAAAAAAAGGCAAAAAAGAAAAAAAAAAGCAGCAAGAACACGTGAGGGGTGTCCTTTATGGACGTACTCTGCCTGCGCTTGTGAGGGACGTATTTTCGCTGGTCTTTTTTTTTTTTTTTTTTTAGTTTTGTCTCCCCGGCGCTGCTCACCTTCTGTAGCAGCGAGGAGAAGGGAATTGGGGACCTGCGAGTCGATCCGGAGTTTGCTCCTCTTCCAGGTCTCTTCAGCCAATCAGAGTGCGTGTAGCTGACACCAGCAAGCTAGATGCGCTTTCATTGGCTGAAGAGACCCAAGAAGAGGAGCATAACCGAATGGGACGTCCCGATTCTCCGACTGGCTACCAAGGTAATGGTGAATGCAACGGAGCTACAACTAGCTCATTTGCATTCCCTTTCCTTAGTGAATTCCCGTTCCCTACCGATTCGCTATGGAATCGGTAGGGAACGGGAATTACCGACGACTTCAGTGCATCTTCCTCTATGAGGCTGTTCCAGGCATCCAACACCCTTCCTGTAAAAACTATTTCCCTATATAACTTCTGAGTTTATCCTCTTTTACTTTCATCTTACACCCCACCTGATCCATAGCTTCCTTTCAGCTGAAAGAGGCCTCTGAGGTATTTAAATATTTCTATCATGGTTAGTTTTTTAAGCCTCTCCTCGCATGCTTTAGGATGAAGCAAACTGACTATTTTGGGAGGGGGTGGTTTAGTCTTGTGGTCTGTGTAATAACTGAAGGAGCAGAGAGGAAAAACTGAGAATCCTAGCCGGGGAAGAAGTTTTTCTTACACACCCAAGCAGCTCATATCTGTGGAGGTAACGGCATAAACTCTGTATTATCATCACCCAGACTTCAGGCAGAAGAGTTACTGAGAGATAATCTGGTCTAGGTAAGGGTGTTACTTCCAGACATAGTGGAATCTTAGCGGAGACTGGTTGGGAAGCAAAACCGGTGCTGGGCAGATTTCTACGGTCTATCCCCTGATTGTGACTGAATAGATATGGATGGGCTTGAGTGTAAATTTTAAGGGGCTTCAACGTTAGCTTCAGAACGTTTAGTGCAAGAAGAGTACTGGGCAGACTTCTACGGTCTGTGCCCTGAGAATGGCAAGGACAAGTCAAACTCGGGTACACATATACATTTGGACTATTGTAACTCCATCTATGCTGGAGGTAAAGCCCAAATTATTAAGAAGCTCAAGACAGCCCAAAACACTGCAGCCAGACTCATATTTGGAAAAGCGAAATATGAAAGTGCCAAACCCCTTAGAGAAAAATTACACTGGCTCCCACTGAAAGATCGAATTACATTCAAAATCTGCACCCTGGTTCATAAAATCATTCATGGAGAGGCCCCGATATACATGTCAGACCTCATAGACCTACCAGCAAGAAATACAAAAAGTTCTTCACGCACTTTCTTAAACCTCCACTACCCCAACTGTATATGCATCCAGCTTCTCCTACATCTGCACGCAACTATGGAACGCACTACCGAATGCCTTAAAAACAACGCACGATTTGACAGCCTTCCGGAAGTCGCTGAAGACTAACTTGTTCAATGAGACTTATAAAAAGAATCCTTCATAAAAGACTTACCATCAATTCTGTACTAGAACTAGTCAACACTGAGCGCTTTAATTTGGTTACTTTAATCATAATGTTATTATTTAACGTTATACTTTATCCTAGGTATTACGTATCTGTTATGAATTATTTATTTCTTTACTTCTAATTTTCTTGATACCTTATGTACCTTAATTGTAATAATACTCTGTTCTTCTCAGTCCGTTAATGGCGATTGTCACTGCGGCATAATGTAAGCCACATTGAGCCTGCAAAGAGGTGGGAAAATGTGGGATACAAATGCAGCAAATAAATAAATAAATAAATATAAAGTATCACATACCATGTCAAATGAGTTTATCTTGTTGGGCAGACTGGATGGACCATTCAGGTCTTTATCTGCCGTCATTTACTATGTTATATATGTAAGTTCAGCTGGAACAGTAACTCAATCAGATGTTTCTCATGCTGCTGCTACTCAGTCATGCACTACTCTGGGATTCTCTGCTCCTGCTGAGTCCCTGTTATAAGTTCATTGAAATACACAGTATAGGATAAATATCTACCTTTCTCCCCCTCCAGCCCAGCTCCCACCCTGCCCCAGCCTCAAGAAGAGTACATGAGGTATTATGTAGCCTCATTAATGGCATGATGCGTTCAGCTGTAGTCTCTGAACATTCGTTTCAATTTAAAATATTCCTTCTGCAATTTCACCCTCTGAAAACTTATGACCTGAAGTCCCCAGGAGCTGTAATTAGTGTCAATTCATGAAACTTGCAGAGGTAAAAAAGGACACTGAAGTAGGTTGAGTTATAGTTGCACGACCTTCATTTGACCCAGTCACACATACCATAAGACAGTCACAGTTTCTGCATAACATTTACAGTATAATATTGAACTCTGACAGTACATAGGCACGGGAGCAGACACCCACTTTTCTGAAAGCTCTACATCATTCACCTACACATGCCCAGATGGAGGTGGAGTGGAGGAGTGGCCTAGTGGTTAGGGTGGTTAGGGTGGTGGACTTTGGTCCTGGGGAACTGAGGAACTGAGTTCAATTCCCACTTCAGGCACAGGCAGCTCCTTGTGACTCTGGGCAAGTCACTTAACCCTCCATTGTCCCATGTAAGCCACAATGAGCCTGCCATGAGTGGGAAAGCACAGGGTACAAATGTAACAAAAAAAAAAAAAACTATCATTGCTAATTAGAAATATTCCTTCATCTACTTAGTCCAGTGGTTCCCAAACTGTGCACCGCGGCACCCTGGTGCGCCAGAGCAAACTCTCAGGGATGCCGCGGCGCATCACTCCTTACTTTCTCCTCCCGCAGATCTGCTTCTTCCCCTGCCGCCGCTGCAGTGCTTGCAGCTTACATTTTCAGGCGTTCGCAATTCACACAGGCACTGCGGGGACTTCCCTCTGCCAAGTCCGGCCCTTGCAACAGGAAGTTGCATCAGAAAGGGCCGGACGCGACAGACTGGGAAAGCAACGGACTGCCTGTGCGAATTGTGGACGGCCAGAAAATGTAAGCTGCGAGCGCTGCAGCGGTGGCGGGGGAAGGAGAAGGAAGGTAGGAGCAATGCTGGATTTGGGGAAGGTGTGCTGGTGTGAGAGGAGGGGCTGCAGGGAAAGGGAAAAGGAGACCTACAGTGGGGGAAATAAGTATTTGATCCCTTGCTGATTTTGTAAGTTTGCCCACTGACAAAGACATGAGCAGCCCATAATTGAAGGGTAGGTTATTGGTAACAGTGAGAGATAGCACATCACAAATTAAATCCGGAAAATCACATTGTGGAAAGTATATGAATTTATTTGCATTCTGCAGAGGGAAATAAGTATTTAATCCCTCTGGCAAACAAGACCTAATACTTGGTGGCAAAACCCTTGTTGGCAAGCACAGTGGTCAGACGTCTTCTGTAGTTGATGATGAGGTTTGCACACATGTCAGGAGGAATTTTGGTCCACTCCTCTTTGCAGATCATCTCTAAATCATTAAGAGTTCTGGGCTGTCGCTTGGCAACTCGCAGCTTCAGCTCCTTCCATAAGTTTTCAATGGGATTAAGGTCTGGTGACTGGCTAGGCCACTCCATGACCCTAATGTGCTTCTTCCTGAGCCACTCCTTTGTTGCCTTGGCTGTATGTTTTGGGTCATTGTCGTGCTGGAAGACCCAGCCACGACCCATTTTTAAGGCCCTGGCGGAGGGAAGGAGGTTGTCACTCAGAATTGTACGGTACATGGCCCCATCCATTCTCCCATTGATGCGGTGAAGTAGTCCTGTGCCCTTAGCAGAGAAACACCCCCAAAACATAACATTTCCACCTCCATGCTTGACAGTGGGGACGGTGTTCTTTGGGTCATAGGCAGCATTTCTCTTCCTCCAAACACGGCGAGTTGAGTTCATGCCAAAGAGCTCAATTTTTGTCTCATCTGACCACAGCACCTTCTCCCAATCACTCTCGGCATCATCCAGGTGTTCACTGGCAAACTTCAGACGGGCCGTCACATGTGCCTTCCGGAGCAGGGGGACCTTGCGGGCACTGCAGGATTGCAATCCGTTATGTCGTAATGTGTTACCAATGGTTTTCGTGGTGACAGTGGTCCCAGCTGCCTTGAGATCATTGACAAGTTCCCCCCTTGTAGTTGTAGGCTGATTTCTAACCTTCCTCACGATCAAGGATACCCCACGAGGTGAGATTTTGCGTGGAGCCCCAGATCTTTGTCGATTGACAGTCATTTTGTACTTCTTCCATTTTCTTACTATGGCACCAACAGTTGTCTCCTTCTCGCCCAGCGTCTTACTGATGGTTTTGTAGCCCATTCCAGCCTTGTGCAGGTGTATGATCTTGTCCCTGACATCCTTAGACAGCTCCTTGCTCTTGGCCATTTTGTAGAGGTTAGAGTCTGACTGATTCACTGAGTCTGTGGACAGGTGTCTTTCATACAGGTGACCATTGCCGACAGCTGTCTGTCATGCAGGTAACGAGTTGATTTGGAGCATCTACCTGGTCTGTAGGGGCCAGATCTCTTACTGGTTGGTGGGGGATCAAATACTTATTTCCCTCTGCAGAATGCAAATAAATTCATATACTTTCCACAATGTGATTTTCCGGATTTAATTTGTGATGTGCTATCTCTCACTGTTACCAATAACCTACCCTTCAATTATGGGCTGCTCATGTCTTTGTCAGTGGGCAAACTTACAAAATCAGCAAGGGATCAAATACTTATTTCCCCCACTGTATGTGGTGGTGGTGGTGGTGGGGTTGCGGAGACCCATATGGACTAGGGGGGGGGTGGTGCCGCAGAGACCCATGTGGTTGGGAGGGGTGCCACAAACTGATGAAGTTTGGGCACCCCTGTCTAATTCTGAGGTCTTGCTATTTTTCTGCTCTGTGGGGCTGGCTAGGATTCTCTCTCTAGTCTCTGGCATGGGGAGGGGTGGTCCTCACTTGCAGGTCATCTTTCTTACTCACTGGCAGAATGAGGAGCTGAGAGATTTAGTGTCAATTCTGCCTCCTTCTGCAGCCATGGGTAAACGCACATGAGCAGCCTTCCGGCATGATTTAACACTGGCAATGAGCCAGTTGGCAAAGTGTACAAATCTGAGGGTACTCTCAAAAATCAGGGACATCTGGTATCAACTTTATGAGAACACTCTCTTCAGATTCAAGTCTCAGCATTGTGTTTCTCAGTCTGTTTGCTGAGGGATGTGTGGTGTGACATAGCACCTCAGAACAGTGTGTGTGAGACCAAGCTGTACGTGTAAGCATTTTAATTGGTTTTCAATTAACTCATTGCAGGGAAGAGAGACATAGGACTGATTATATATGAAGGATTAACTGAAAGCATCTAAGAAGGTCATCTAATACCTTTTTAGCTATTTCTGTCTTTGAAATGTTTTTTTTTTTTTTTTTTACTGAATTCACAATGTATTCAAGAGTTTCCTGCAAATATACTATCGGGCTCATTTTCGAAAGACAAGGACGTCCATCTTTCGACATAAATCGGAAGATGGACATCCATCTCCCAGAGAAGTCCAAATTGGTATAATCGAAAGCCGATTTTGGACGTCTCCAATTGCAGTCCGACGTAAGAATGTCCAAATTTCAAGGGGGCGTGTCAGAGGCATAGCGAAGGCGGGACTTGGGCGTGCCTCACAGTTGGAAATCTTTGACCCATAATGGAAAAAAGCAAGGACGTCCCTGACAAACACTTGGATGTTTTCACTGGACGTGTATATTTTACGAATAAGGCACAAAAAGGTGCCCGAAATGACCAGATGACCACCGGACGGAATCGGGGATGACCTCCCATTACTCCCCCAGTGGTCACTAACCCCCTCCCACCCTCAAAAAACACCTTTAAAAATATTTCGTGCCAGCCTCCATGCCAGCCTCAGATGTCATACTCAGGTCCATGACAGCGCATGAAGGTCCCAGGAGCAGTTTTAGTGGGTACTGCAGTGCACTTCAGAGAGGCAGACCCAGGCCCATACCCCCCCTACCTGTTACATTTGTGGAGGAAACAGCGAGCCCTCCAAAATCCATCACAAACCCACTGTACCCACATCTAGGTGCCCCCTTCACCCGTAAGGGCTATGGTAGTGGTGTACAGTTGTGGGTAGTGGGTTTTGGGGGGCTCAGCACACAAGGTAAGGGAGCTATGTTCCTGGGAGCATTTTATGAAGTTCACTGCAGTGCCCCCTAGGTGCCCGGATGGTGTCCTGGCATGTCAGGGGGATCAGTGCACTAGAAATGCTGGCCCCTCCCACGTTCAAATGGCTTGCATTTGGACGTTTTTGACATGGACGTCTTTGGTTTCGAAAATCGCCGAAAGTCAAAGACATCCATGTCTAGGGACGTCCAAATCTAGGAACATCAAAATTTAAGGATGTCCTTGAATATGGACGTCTCTGACAGTATTTTCAAAACGAAAGATGGATATCCATTTTGTTTTGAAAATACGGTTTTCCCCGCCCCCCGGATTTCGACGTTTTGCAAAGACGTCCAAATCGCAACTTGGACGTTTCTTTCGAAAATGCCCCTCCACGTGAACTATTTACTAAGTTGTATTAGCAGTTAACTTGGAAGTTAACACGTTAATAGTCAATGTGTTATGTTATGTTATCCAAGATTTCTCTCTCGCCAACTCTCAATATAATACATTCAAGGTGAGTTACAATCAATGCAAACCAAAAAAATAACAACAAAACATCAGGAAGTTACAAATAATCAAAAAATAAAACATATTAAGAATATAAATTACAAATAAAAGAGAAATCTAAGGGCCCTGCTTACTAAGGTACGCTAAGCGTTTTTAGTGCATGCTAAAATTAGCACGCGCTAAACGCTAGAGATACCCATATATTCCTATGGATATCTCTAGAGTTAGCATGCACTAATTTTTAGCACACACTAAAAACGTTAGCGCACCTACAGCGTGGCTTAGTAAACAGGGGCCTAAGAAGTTACCCCCCCCCCAGGGTCTAATAAACAGATGAGTTTTCAAGGCTTTAGAAAACAAAAAATAATTCTTCATCAAAAGTAATTCAAATGGAAGGTTGCTCCAATAACGAACCACCGAGAAAACAAATGATTGAGAGAAGGCGGCCTTAAATCGTATATTTTTTGTTGACAGAAAGGTTAGCAATAAATAATTGCATCTCCTGGAAGCTACCCTAGATTTTAACACAGTGATCAACTGAGATCCACCTTCAGGACACATGTGGATGTCATGCTAACAGTTAACATGATGACATAGCAGTGAACATGTACTAATTTCTGTATTAACTTCTAACACGAAACAGGGCAGAGAATGGGCGAATACGTGGATAATGGGTGGGACTGCACCTTAGCGTGAAACACAGAGGTGCTTTAATTGTTAACATGTCAGATAACATAGTGCATTTGATGCCACCTCAATAGGTGAAGCTAACGCAGGGGCTAATGCAGAAAGGCTTGTGTTAGAGCCGCTTCCCGTTTCCACTGTGACTGTAATACTGCACCACGCTAAAAGCTGATGGCTTGCAAATTTTATATGCGGAAAACCTATGGCTAATGGAGGGGGGAGGGGAGTGTGCCAGACAAATGTGCACAAAGGTTTCACGGTAAGCATGGTTTCTTGTGTGCATGTCCACACAAATATTGAAAATATTAGCACATTATCAGAGACACATGGGAGACTGAGCATCCAAATGGCAGATGACGTTTAATGTAAGCAAATGCAAAGTGATGCGTGTAGGAAAGAGGAACCCAAAATATAGCTATGTGATTCAAGATTCCACATTAGGAATCACCGCCCAGGGAAAAGGATCTTGGTGTCATCATTTATGATACGTTGAAACCTTGAGTGGAGGAGCAGCCTAGTAGTTAGTGCAGTGGACTTTGATCTTGGGGAACTGCCTTTGATTCCCACTGCAGTTCCTTGTGACTCTGGGCAAGTCACTTGAACCCTCTATTGCCCCAGGTACAAATAAGTACCTGTATATATTATGTAAACTGCTCTGAATGTAGTTGCAAAAACCGCAGAAGGGCAGTATATCCCTTTCCCTTCTGCTCAGTGTGCAACGGTAGCACAGAAAGCAAATAGAATGTTAGAAATTATTAGGGAATGAAAACCAAAAAAGAGAATTTTATAATGCCTTTGTATCACTCCATGGTGCGACTGTGCCTCGAATACTGTGTGCAATTCAGTTAGCGAATGTCAAAAAAGATATAGCGGAATTAGAAAAGGTACAGAGAAGGCCGAAGAAAGTGATGAAAGGGATGGGACGACTCCCCTATGAGGAAAGGCTACAGCGACTAGTTTGGAGAAGAGATGGCTGAGGGGATCTATGATAGAGGTCTATTGTGGAGTGCAATGGGTACACGTTACTTGATTGTTTACTCTTTCCAAAAATACTAGGACCAGCGGGCACGCAATGAAGCTACTAAGTAGTAAATTTAAAACAAACCAGAGAAAATATTTCTTCACTCAGTGGGTCTTTTACAAAGGTGCACACCAGGGGCGTAGCCAGACTTTGGCAGGAGGGGAGTCCAGAGCCTGAGGTGAGGGAGCACATTTTAGCCCCCCCCCCGCCATTGCCGACCCCCACCCCCGCCATTGCTGACCCCGCCGCCACCACCACCAACTTTGCCCCCCCCCCGCCGCTGCCACCCCTCTTGACCCTCCCTCCCGCCGCCAACCCGCCGTCGCCTACCTTTGCTGGCGGGGGACCCCAACCCTCACCAGCCGAGGTCCTCTTCTTCCCGCAAAAGGCTTCCTTCTGTTTCTGACGTCCTGCACGTTGCACGTGCAGGGCGTCAGACTCACAGAACGAAGCCTTGCAGATCAGCTGATCTGCAAGACTTTGTTCTGTGAGTCTGATGTCAGAAACAGAAGGAAGCCTTTTGCGGGAAGAAGAGGACCTCGGCTGGTGGGGGTTGGGGTCTTGTCCTCCAATTTTTCCATATTGGCTATCATTTTTTGTATTTGCATCTTTGCTTTCCTGACAGCTTTTCCAGCTTTTCCAGATATTTTTCCTGTCTTCCTCTTTCTGCAATGTTTTGTAATTTATGAAGACTAACCTTTTTTTCTCTTACCTTTTCAGCTACTATATTTGAGAACCAAATTGGCCTTCTTTTCCTCTTACTTTTATGTACTCTTCTAACATAAAGGGTTGTCACCTTTAAAATAGCTCCTTTCAGTTTTCCCCACTGCTCTTCCTTCAGCTGTTCCCATCCAATTAACTCCTCCTTGAGGTATTCCCCCATCTTGACAAAGTTAGTTCTTTTGAAGTCTAGAACCTTCAATCTTGAATAAGCCCTCTCCTCCTGCGTCTTAATATTGAACCACATCATTCAGTGATCACTAGATGCCAAATCGTCGCCCGCTATAACATCAGAAACACTCTCCCCATCTGTAAGCATCAGGTTCAGAACAGATCCATCCCATGTGGGTTCCACTACCAACTGCTGGAACAGTTCTTTCCACAGCGAATCCAAGATCCCCTTGCTTCTAGATGGCCCTGCAGCAGGACGCCCCAATCAATATCCGGCATATTAAAATCACCTATCAGCTGTACTTCCCCTGTCATAGCTATCTTGTGATTGTTTTCAATTAAATCTCTGTCCGTTTCTTTTGACTGTGAAGGCGGCCTGTATATCGCACCGATGTAAGTACATTTTCTATTCCTCCTTAACAGTTTAGCCCACAGTGCTTCTTCCTTACTCAATAAGTCCTGCAATTCTGACACCGTAATATTATTCTTAACATATAATGCCACTCCTCCACCCTTTTTTCCTACCCTGTCCCTTCTGAATAGATTATAGCCAGGTAAAACTATGTCCCAGTCATGGTTCTCAGTAAACCACATCTGTGTGATCGCTACTAAATCCAAGTTGATTTCTAGCATTAAAGCCTCTAGATGTAGAAATTTGAGCCTCTAGATTTAGACGTTTAAAATCTACCCTTACAGCCTCTAGAGCTAGAAATGTTAAATGCTGAGCCCTTCAGGAACAAGGAAATACCTACTGTACATCACCTCAATTGCCTTCAGGCTTGCAGATGTCATGAATATTTAGGTACAATGGGTATACGTCTGTTCCTGGAGGGCTCCTAGTTTATAGTCTACTGCACTGACCACTAGGCTACTACTCAGACCTGCTTTCGGCCTTGTTCAGAATGTCCATAATACTTGAAGCTGTCACAGAAACTGGTATTCTTTTCCAGTTTCACTTTCAAGGGAGAGGGAGGGAGCAGCAACCACTGGGGGATTCATGAGGGGTCATGCCTTAATCCTTCTAGTGGTCAGCTGCTCAATCAGCTGTGACTGAACAGGTGTAAATAAAAACATCCTTCTTTTTAGGCTTGAATGTTTCTTCCCATTCGATTACAGCTGTTGGACGCCCTAATTTTCAGCCCGTCCCAGTCCTGCCCAAAACATGTTCATAATACATGCTATTTGGATGAACTCATAAAATAAATGTCAATTTGGAAAGCAGGATGCCTTCACCTCGAAGTCAAAAACCCTGGCTGCTTCCAAGATGTGTACAAAGGGTTGAGGTGTGCATTGGGGTTTAACTGGGCACTTAACCGTGTACTGCTAACTGGCCATCTCTTAACTGGCTAGGTTAGGGGCGGCCTGGGGGCAAGCATAGGCGGAGCATCAACTTAACTGGTTAGTGGTGATATTCAGTTCACTAACTGGCTAAGTAATCTAAAGTTAAGGCAGCACAATGTATGTCCTAACTTTATGCAGCGAGTTAACCAGACATTAGTCTGAATATCAGCTGGTGCCCAGTTAACTTATGGGTCAGCAGACAAGACATACCCGGTTAATCAATGCCAGGAGCCGCACATGTCCTGGCACTGAATATCTGGGGTTAGGTCAGCCCACGGCTGGAAGCAGCTTGCAAGCCACTTACTGCCACGGGCTGAATATCAGCCCCTTGTTTTCAAGCTGTTTTATTCTGCTTGTTATATTTCATATTTGTTGTTATCGTGCTTTGCCTTGTGGTTATTTTATCAAAAAGCAGGACAGAAAATTCTCCAATAAACTATAAAAGCTTAGGTCGGTTTGTTCATTCCCTCATTCTTTCACAAGACTGGTTTGTTGAAGCTTCCATCTTGTTCCCAGTGGCACTGGTACCAGATGTGAACTGGTGGCCCCTTCGCTTTTCTTTTCTGTGTTATTGTTGTTTTTTTTGTCACTTGTTCAGCACACTCTGCAGATACATAAACTGTCCTTGTCCCTGAGGATCAGAATCTACTCAAGTTGTACAGAAATAAATAAGGGAAAGGGAAATGGGACTTGATATACTGCCTTTCTGAGGTTTTTTTGCAACTACATTCAAAGTGGTTTACATATATTCAGGTACTTATTTTGTACCAGGGGCAATGGAGGGTTAAGTGACTTGCCCAGAGTCACAAGGAGCTGCAGTGGGAACTGAACTCAGTTCCCCAGGATCAAAGTCCACTGCACTAACCACTAGGGTACTCCTCCACTAGCAACACTCCATGTAGAAGCCTACCCTTGCAGATCAGCAACGCGACCGCGCAGGCTTGTTTCTACATGGACGTCAGACTCACAGAAACAGAAGCCTGCATGGCCGCGTTGCTGATCTGCAAGGGCAAGCTTCTACATGGAATGTTGCTAGTGGAATAGCAACATTCCATGAAGAATCTCAATAGTAGCAACATTCCATCTAGAATCTCCAATAGTAGCAACATTCCATGTAGAATCTCATATAGGGAAAGGGAAACGGGACTTGATATACCGCCTTCTGAACTACAGTCAAAGCGGTTTACATATATTCAGGTACTTATTTTGTACCAGGGGCAATGGAGGGTTAAGTGACTTGCCCAGAGTCACAAGGACCTGCAGTGGGAATTGAACTCAGTTCCGCAGGATCGAAGTCCACTGAACTAAGCACTAGGCTACACCTCAGTTTGCATGTGGGATTAGCTGAGGAAGAGGCAACCTGAACTGAACAAATTTGTAAGGAATGAGGCTTCTTAAGACCCTTCCAACATGGCTTATTTAATTGGTTACAGCAGCAAAAATTTAGCCTCTTCCCCCTAACAATCTCTGAACATGGTTATTATATGTACACAACATACACTGTGAAGGCAGGATAATACTTACAGAAGCTGGAATAATTTCTTCCTAACCCAGTATGGCCGGAGGTTCCAGAGGCCAGATGAATGTGGAAGATGAACACTAAACAAACAAACAAACGAGAAAAGTCTGTACTCTGATTCCAATTTGCTGAGCGCTGTCATCAGATTCTGACACTTCATTTCAGTTCACTTACTGAGTTTGATATTTCGCCAATAAAAACATACACTTGTAGTGAAGCTAGGGAGGGCTGTACTGTGTGGATGGATTCTCTCTCTTTTCAGAATTTTTGTAACTGAAAAAAAACTGATGCATTTATTTCAAAATTCCTCTGGAGTTTGCCAGGAAAAAAAAAAATTAGCATGCTGGCAATGCTTAAGCAAAGCCAGGCCTGTTTTTCTGAATGATAACACTACATGTGCATTCTTAAGACATCTAAGACGGCAAATGTCGGATCAGTACAAGATGCAAATACGAGTAATGAAAATATGCTGATTTCATGGTAAAGGAATACAGAGGCAGCAGAATGGGGAGCGCCACAAGAACCATGGTCCCAATCATCTTTCTGCACAAATATTAGCCACTAAGAAACTTGGGGGAGGGGACAGAGATTGGCTTATTCGACCTCCCTCCCGATTAGAAACTTGTTCTGCTGCACCAGGAATGTGCAGTTTTTCACTTAGAGTTCGATACAGAAATAAAAGCCAATTGCATGTTTCCTGCCCCTTACTTCCAGGGCTGGTGTTAAATGTGCTGGGGTCCTGGGCATAAATTTGGAACAAGGCCCCCAAATCAACTGGCAGGCTGCACTTTCAATTTCAGAAAATTTGGGGACCTCCTGCGGCATGGGGGCCCGCAGGAACTGCCTTTTTTGAACACACCTCCCCAAACACCAGCCCTGGGTACTTCATTATATCGCCAGCACTATCAGTGGTATAAAGCTGCTGTCTGGTACAGAGAACTAAAGTACTAAAGTAGTCAGTAGTGATTTTCTAAAAAAAATTAAAAAAAAAAAATCGTAGGCCATGCCGGTGGCGACTTCCAGCGTTCTCTCAACAGCAACGGGAAAGAGCAAGCAAGTTTTAAAAAGATTCCAGAATGGCGATGCAGCCCAAAATTCACTGCTGGCTAAGTGCTTTACCCCAGAACCAACCAAAATTATGCTTAGCAAAGAACTGAAAGGGCAGTTCTTCTGCCAGTGTTCTAATTGGTCTGTACAGTGGAAAGGCCGGCCCAAACATTAGGCAAGAATAGACACTTGCCTAGGCCAGCAGCAGCAAATAACAGCTGTAGTCAATGCAAAACAGTAGATCCTGACAGCCACACAGAAACAATGAGCCATCAATGTGTACTTTCACCTACAGGAAAATAGGCAGATTTCAAATAGCCCGGCTGGCCTTACGGAATTTAAAGGGGGTTTGGACAGATTCCTGAGGGAAAAGTCCATTGAACATTATTCATTATTTTTTATTTTTATTTTTTTTTTTGGGGGGGGGGGGGGTTGCCGGGTTCTTGAAGCCTGGATTGGCTGCTGTCGGACACAGGATGCTGGGCTTCATGGACCCTTGGTCTTTTCCCAGTATGGCGGTGCTTATGTACTTATGTACCTGGGGGAATAACTTTTGGAAATTGCCTCAATATTTTTGTGTGTGTGATACCCACATGCACACCACAAAGTTTAATATTTAAGAGTATGATGTATTGAAGGGAGAGGCAGATCAGGGACCTAAACGCTAATTGAAGGGGGTGGGGGCATAAGGCTGACTATTCATTTAGAGCACCTAGTACCCTTACATGGTCCTGTATAGAAGTTACTACAGAACCTGACTATCAGGAATACGTGGAAAGTGAGTTGTTTAGACAGTTTTAATGATCTAGGTTTTACTTTTTGTATAACTAGGAGTCTACTGCGTAGGCTCTTCAATTATTGAAAGGGATTTCCCAAAATTTTAAGAAATTATAACTTGTATCGTTGCATTTGAGTTGAATGTAATAATTTTATATATGTTTTAAATGGTAGTATATGTAAATTGATTAGGAAAAAAAGGAGTGTCTTATGAATTGACAGAAGGGGGGGCGGGGGAAAGTCTGGAATTTAAGTGCTAGGGTAGGTAGCTAATTCCCTCTCCCAGCAGCTTCAGGCTCACCAGCAGATTCTGAGGGAGCATCAGTCTACACAGCCCCTCCAGAACCCCAGCAGGGAGGCAGAGGGCAGCCGGGAGCAAAGTAAATGGCTTCAAATTGCAGGCAGAATATTATTCTTAAAACTTATTTTTCTGCTCCTGAGTGAAGCCCTGTCCTGCACTGCCATAGCCTCACAGGAAACATTCAAGGTGCCCGATAGCTGAATTAACGGAGATAAATGGCTGCTTTAGCTATAAAGGTAGCGTTAAAAAATACATTTATTAAAAACTGCCACTTTGTACATCGGTTTACATCAATTTTCTATCTGCAGTTTTTATGCACTTCTAGTATTACAGACTATTACTGTACCAAACATTTGTATTCAGTATTTTCTTACACACTTTTTGTAGAAAAATATAATGCCCATAATTACAAGAATATATTTTTTTCTCCTTTTAACCTGCAAAAAAACATATTTGAAAAAAGAAGCGAGCAAACCTGTGTGAATTGAGATCGTACACCATTCGAGTGTGTGTGTGTGCATACGAAAATGCTCAAACAAAATTAGGGATTTTATTCTCAGCAACCATAAGCATATTTATACGCGCACACGCATACAGACGCCTTTCTTGCCTACCTATTGTCTCTCAGTTCGTCTAACATATCTCTATCTGCAGCGTGCGAGATTTATGCTTTCGGAAGCTACATTACAGCATTTATAAGATTTAAGTCATCCCCGAAAAGGTGTCCTGTCCTACGTCTTCCTAAGAAGAGCATAAGAAGCAGGCAAGATGCTGGGATTTTGCGAGATTCCACGTATTTCTTACCCGTGCAGAGATAGGCGGCTCTTATCTCCATGCTCCTCATCTACAGCTCTGCATGGCAAGGGGCTCATTTGCTCGAGAAACCGACAGGATGCAGCCCGGAGAGAGAGAGCTAAGATTTGATTTCCCGTTTGAATAATCCAAGAGCGAGAGAGGGGAGGGAGGGGACAAAATCACCCAACAGCAGGAACCTGAGCAAAGTGACCTTAGAGAGCACAGGGTCAGGCTGCTGTGTCCTCGTTATGGGACACATCACATCTCACTCTCCGTCCTTGATCCACATGATAAGCAGCCAGGGATACTCTTGTGTGTCAATGAATGACAGGCAGACAAAACCTCTTCCAACTATGGAGAGGAAGAGAAACGGGAGCAAATATAACAAATCAAAAGTATGCTTCTCGCGGAGCTTTGGTTTTTTAATGCTTCCAATCTTTTGGCTGTGATCCTCCACTACCTTCCCAGATGGAAAAAGTCCGGACAATCTGGAACCAGGCAGGCCGTGTTTGCAGTTTGCACATTAGAAAAGCATATGGTATAGTCAGGTGACCCCATGACCCTCTGGAGAGGAGGAGAAAGGGAAGCTAGGTTGAGAGTAGAGTATTTTCAGGAGCAGGTTTTATTTAAGTTGCAAATGCCTGCCTTCCTGCACTTGCTAAAATGCATGTAATTCGTGCTGAGCGAGAATGGAGAGAGGGCAGTTTAGGAATGTGAGCAAAACCAGCCGTAGGCCCCCTCCCCCAACACTGGAAACAGCTTGAAAAAGCAAGGAAACAGCACACACAAGAAATATATTACCTATACCTTTCTGGCAAATGTTTAACATCTAAAGAAGTTGCCCCTGTGACACAAAGCTGTTTATCTAATAAATACACGGGTCCGAGAATCATGGAGCCCTATTTAGGCAATGGAAAATGTTATCAATAGAAATCAAACAAAATAAAACATGGAAAAGAAAATAAGATGATACCTTTTTTATTGGACATAACTTAATACATTTCTTGATTAGCTTTCGAAGGTTGCCCTTCTTCCTCAGATTGGAAATCTGTAAAGTGCCTTACAAGTCTGCCACACATATCTCATGAGAAGCATATCAGTAAAGCAGCTGGTTTGAGACATGCAGTAGCTGGCTCCACATTAAAGACAATAGAGCCCAGCATATCCTTTGCATTTTCCGCTTTAAAATATCCATGAATGTGTAGTATTCTGGAGAAAAGGCAGCTGAGGGGAGATATGATAGAGGTCTATAAAATAATGAGTGGAGCTGAATGAGTAGAAGTGAAGTGTCTGTTTATGCTTTCCAAAAATACTAGGACTAGGGGGCATGTGATGAAGCTGCAATGGAGTAAATTTTAAAACGAATCGTAGAAATTTTTTCTCCACTCAGCGTGTAATTAAACTCTGGAATTCATTCCTAGAGAATGTGGTAAAGGCGGTTAGCTTAGCGGAGTTTAAAAAGGTTTGGATGGCTTCCTAAAGGAAAAGTCCATAGACCATTATTAAATGGACTTGGGGAAAGTCCACTATTTCTGGGATAAGCACAGTATAAAATGATTTGTACTGTTTTGGGATCTTGCCAGGTATTTGTGACCTGGATTGGCCACTGTTGGAAACAGGATGCTGGGCTTGATGGACCTTTGGTCTGTCCCAGTATGGCAATACTTATGTACAATTAGGGGCCCTTTTACTAAGCTGTGGTAAAGGGGGCCCTGTGCTAGCAGCAGGGGCTGTTTTTTCAGTGTGCTGAGGCTCTTTTTACCGCAGTGGGTAAAAAGGCCGAAAAATAAATACATGGCCATGCAGTAATATTGCTCTTACTGGGTGGCCATGTGTGGGGGGGGGGGAGGGGAGCACTTACCGCCACCTGGGCTCCCACACTAACTTGGCGGTAACCGGGTAGCACACAGCGCTGCCCGATTAACGTCGGGTAACCCCCTGCGGAAATATTTTTGAATATTTCCGCTGGAAATGCCATGCGCTGGGGGTGTGTGTGTGTGTAACTACTGCTGGCCCCCGCGTTCGGCCGGCGGTAGTTCCAGATTTCTGAGCGGTAAACGTTGGGCTTCCCGCCGCTTAGTAAAAGGGCCCCACGGTGCGGGCGCACTTAGCACTTCCTATTTAGGAGGTGCTAAGTGGACTCATGCTGACTGCACAAGTGCCGATTGGCACATAATATGTACCCCACGCTAAATGCTGTATGTTATTCACGCCCATTCTTTGCCTATGCCTGTCTAGTTACTGTTCTGTAACGTGAAAAGCACTGAACACACGAATTAGCATACGCAGACTGCAAACCCACCACGGTAACAGTTGGCACACTTGTTCAATAGCTGATGTGTTCTAATTCACGTATTAAGGACTAGATTCAGTAAATTCAGCTTTCCCTTCATCAGTGCGCACAACTGGAATGCACTTCCCAGAGCCATAAGCAGTCTGAGTGACTACCTTCTCTTTCGCAAGGCACTAAAAAACGCATCTGTTTGCAAAAACATTTTCTACAGGACCTATGTAGGACTATAACCCCTGCAAGCATGCAAACGTGGATTCTGGTTTGACCCATTCTTTTGTAATGTTCTATTTAAAGTGTCTTTTCTTTGTTGCACATTTGCTCTTCAATTCTAATTTGTCTCTGATATCACCCAGAGACCTCTCTCTCTCTGGTTTTGTAAGCCGCATTGAGCCTGCATGTTTGTGAGGATAATGTGGGGTATAAATACATTGATAAATAAAAAAATAAATCATGCCCAAAAAAATCAGCAGGGAAAAAAAATTATGCGTCGAGCGGTATTCTATAAAGGGCTTCTGCACTTTGTAGAATAGCGCCTAAGTGCCTAATCCGCGCCTAACTTCTACAAGAATGTGAGTAATTCATAGGGACGCCCCTGAAACACCTCCTAAACACCCCCCCCCCAAAATATGCGTCCTACAATTTATGTGTGGATTTGTTATAGAATTGAATCGGCACATAAATCCCATTAAGGCCAATTAACACCAATAATTGGCTGTGAGCAGCCAATTACTGGCACTGATTGGTTCATTAATTAATTTAGTTGCGCATGCAAATCGGCAATGCGCACTGATTTGTGCATGCAACTTTAGTCGCCATATGTAGAATCCGGGGCTAAGTGCTTAATGCACAGAGACCCAAAGTGTTAAGAAGCCAGCTTTGGAGACTCCCTGTGTCCTCACTCCTTGACTCTTGCCTGAAGACTGCACCTTGCTGGAAACCTTGTATCTTGAAATGCTCCTTATCCTAATAAAAGCAGGGCTGCCGAGAGGAAGAGGGGGGGGGGTGCAAAATTTCCCGGGCCTGGCCTCAGTGCCGGCAAGCTTCTTCTTGCTGCCTGCTTCTGGGTCTGTCCTCTCCTGCTCCTGCCTGCCATCCAGGACCCGGATGATTTCATTAGCGTGATGTCTCGTTAATGCAATCATCCTGGTCCTGACTCCTGGCACTGACAGGAGCAGGAGAGGACAGACCTTGGGAGCAGGCATGCAGGAAGCAGCTTGCTGGCACCTCCCCCCCTCTTTGGAGGCAAAGACAGAAAGGAAAGAGGGCAAGGGGGTGGGAGAAGTGATGCGAGAGTGTGTGTGTGTTGGGGGGGGGCCTGGCTATGTCTCTCGGCAGCCCTGAATAAAAGTATTATCTTTATCTGGATGCTTTATGGTACTTAAATATTCTGATAATGTCGTCTTTTTGCGCCTTATTCCAAGCTGGGGAAGGATTAACACCTGAAGGCTATTCAAGAAATGTATTAGTGCAATATGATAAAAAGGTATTGCTTTATATTTCTGTATTCTTTTTGTTGACCTTTACAGCTCAGCTGCTTTCCAAACAGGTTTTATTTGGACAATAGAAGTGCTGAGTATGAGAACAGAGCAGATCGCTGCAATCTGTCCACTTTAAGTGTGGGCTGCTTGTGAATTTTGGAGGTCAGCACCAAGCACAGAGACAACCTTTCCTTTAGCTAAAGAAGAGCATGCAGAGGGGAGGAAACTAGTGGGCGGGTACTTAGAACTTGGCACTATCTGGAACAACAGCTGGTCAATACTGCAGGAGAAGGGCTGAAAAATAGCTCCCCAATGTTCAACTGTAAAAAGATGCAAATGATATGCGCACAGTATGACTGAAAGCAAGGGGGAAGAACGTGCCCAGTGCACGCACAGAAGAGTTTTGCAATAAGCACAGCCCTTTTATGCATGCGCCCCCTCCCCCCCCCCCCCAGGCAAACCTGGAATCAAAGCAAAGCACACATCAGCACCGTTTTGTGCCTTTAAACATAAGCTTTTTACAATGTTTTTCACCCAAAATGCTTATATTTAAGTGCAGAAAACAGTCGCCAATGTGTGCTTTCACTTTCAGGTTTGCTCTGACTGGCATACATTCGTCTGTCACTACCAGCACTTAGAGGCTTGCACGGGCTTCCTTCTGGTTTCAAATTAAATAAATCCTGGCAGCTTTTAAAGAAAAAACCGTGGCAAATCTTCTCTTCAAACACCCCAACACGTGCTCCGATCCGGCGTTAGGTTTTCAGCAGTAAGGGTGGCTTTGTTTTGTGCACTGTTCTCCGAGCACTGGGAGGGAATAGGAAATGACCTCATTAACATCTGTTTGACTACATTTGCATGCTATTGGTGCTAACCTTTGAAACCCACATTGCCCTCTGAGCATTCTGCAGTCACTAACACTGGTGCTAGTCCAGCGCCAATCACCTCTACTGCTGGAGTTAGGTTTTGAGCATGGGCCCTTAGGTTTCCATGGCAACTGGAAAGGAAACTGGGTTTCCATAGCAACTTCAAAGTCTGATTTTCTCTGTTTCAGAAGAGAAGGGATGGGAGGAGTTTGTTCACAGAAGCAATTGGACCGTGTCTCTCGGAAGCTTTTTATTTTTTTGTAAAGGTTAACAGAACGACATGTATGGAAGTTCTCTCACCCCCCCCCCCCCACACACACACAACACTGAATTAGCCAGGTTTGTATGATAGGAAATCAGAAGACAATCTTAATCTGATAAAACTCCTTAATATAAATCATCGTCAGTTTTTTATTGATGCTCTAAGAAAATTACACCAGATTTTCCAATGTTTCTTTTCTTTGTATCTTAGATAGTAAATATTTTCCTCTTGTTCTTACCATAATATTCCCTTCCCTAGGTCTCCTTGTCTTTTTGTTCTTTCTGGTCATCATTGCTGCTTTTCTCTTATTTCTTGCCCCAGTTAACAATTTACCAATGTGAAACTTGACTTTAATTGCATTTATAATTAGCTCACATGTGTTCATTGGTAGCTCAAAGAGAATTACATTCAGAGACAGCAGACATTCCCTGTCCCTAAAGGACCTACGGTCTGTGGCTTCATTTACTGTTGTTTATTGTAGGATTTGATATACTGCCTTTACTAACAAAAGGTCAAGACGGTTTACAAGTACAGGTCAAAGAAATAGCAAGAAAAGGAACTGCAAAAACAAAATAGGACAGATCACACATAAAATTGATCAGGCAAGTTGGGCTAAGGAGAACAAAGAGGAGGGGAGAGAAGGGGGGGGGGGGGATGGAAGAAAAGGAGCATCCTTAGAAATAATTTAATGGGTCTTATAACATCAGCAATATTCGCCCCTTCCTCTCCGAGCACACCACCCGAACTCTCATCCACTCTCTCATTACCTCTCGCCTTGACTACTGCAACCTACTCCTGACCGGCCTCCCACGTAGCCATCTACTCCCCCTTCAGTCCATCCAGAACTCTGCCGCACGTCTTATCTTCCGCCTTAACCGATATACTCATATCACCCCTCTCCTCAAGTCACTTCACTGGCTCCCAATCAGATACCGCATACAGTTCAAGCTTCTCTTACTCACCTACAAATGCACTCGATCTGCGGCCCCTCCGTACCTCTCTACCCTCATCTCCCCTTACGTCCCTACCCGTAACCTCCGCTCTCAAGGCAAATCCCTCCTTTCAGTACCCTTCTCCACCACCTCCAACTCCAGGCTCCGTCCCTTCTGTCTCGCCTCACCCCATGCCTGGAACAAACTCCCTGAGCCCATACGCCGTGCCCCCTCCCTACCCATCTTCAAATCAATGCTCAAAGCCCACCTCTTCAATGTCGCCTTCGGCACCTAATCACTACACCTCCTCTCAGAAAACTTATCTACCCCAACTTGACATTTCGTCCTTTAGATTGTAAACTCTTCCGAGCAGGGACCGTCCTTATTGTTAATTTGTACAGCGCTGCGTAACCCTAGTAGCGCTCTAGAAATGTTAAGTAGTAGTAGTAGTAGTAGTCTTATATGGTAGACTGACCCCGCCCTGGTACATCCCAGGAAGCATTTTGATGTACCAAGGCAGGGTCAGTCTACCATATAAGGGAGAAATTCCCTTATATGACAGACTGGCCTTCACTCAATGCATCCCTAGGATGTGCTGCTATTTTTCAAGATGGCAGCACCAGACACAGAAGCAAGTAGGCATTGCTCCTGCCTCTCCAGTTAAAGTATGGCTATCAATAATGCAAAACCCTACAAATGTCACTTAGTTCATATAGAGCAATTCTACCGTGCTATAATAGTACTAACTTCCCAGGAGTCACATGACAGCAGCCTACCTAGAAAAAATGCAGCACCATAATTATTGCAGTGGGCACTAAAACACAATACACTTACTGGAAAAACTAAACAAGCTGGATTAGTACAGGTTAATCCAGTGGCATAGCTACTGGTGGGCCTGGGTGGGCACAAAGACCCACCCATTCTTGCCTCAGGCCCACCCAGTCTAGTGGCCCCCCAAAGCCCCTCATTGGCGGTGCCTCACTCCTCTCTCCCTCTCATGGCAGCTGCCCATCTCTCTATCAACCCCCCTGTTCCCTGTCTACCTTTGAGCTTCCCTCTACTGCATCCCACCCTCGATGATGTCATTTCCTGTTTCTTCACTGGTGGGAATGCAGTAGGGTGAAGCCTGCAGGGCTGGCGCAGGTTGCTTACAGGAATTGCTGCTGGTGACGGCTTGGAGGTAGACCTGGGAGGGAGAGAGGAGCAGAAGCTGGGCGGAGGGGGAGAAAGATGACGATAGCAGGGGCAAAGGGAAAGGTTTTTAAAAAACTGTATGTATATATGGGGATGGGGATGGGGGGGATGGGGAGGGGAGAGGGGGATGGGGAGGGGGGAGGGGGGAGGGCCCACCCCCACCCAGGGGAGGGCCCACCCCCACCCAGGGGAGGGCCCACCCAGTTTAACTCTGGGCCCATCCAAAATGGCAGGTCTGGCTACGCTCCTGGGTTAATCCTACACAGACATTCAGTGCTATAAGAATACCTGGCCTCTTTCACACGTGCAGAACACAGACAGACCCTCACCAAATATAGAATAAGCAACTATAAACTAAAAATAGAACTATGTAGGCAAAAATTAAAGTGAACTCTCAAGAAAGCAGACTCTGCATATAGTGCAACGCCAGTGAAATAGAAATAGTGATGCGTGTCCCCTTGTACTATGCAAAACAAAGATAATAGGAGGAAAGGAGAAACGGGTGATATGATACAGACGTTCAAATATTTGAAAGGTATTAATCCGCAAACGAATCTTTTCCGGAGATGGGAAGGTGGTAGAACGAGAGGACATGAAATGAGATTGAAGGGGGGCAGACTCAAGAAAAATGTCAGGAAGTATTTTTTCACGGAGAGAGTAGTAGATACTTGGAATGCCCTCCCGCGGGAGGTGGTGGAAATGAAAACGGTAACGGAATTCAAACATGCGTGGGATAAGCATAAAGGAATCCTGTGCCGAAAGAATGGATCCTCAGGAGCTTAGTCAAGATCGGGAGGCGGGGCTGGTGGTTGGGAGGCGGGGATAGGGCTGGGCAGACATACGGTCTGTGCCAGAGCCGGTGGTGGGAAGCGGGACTGGTGGTTGGGAGGCGGGGATAGTGCTGGGCAGACTTACACGGTCTGTGCCCTGAGGAGCACAGGTACAAATCAAAGTAGGGTATACACAAAAAGCAGCAAATATGAGTTATCTTGTTGGGCAGACTGGATGGACCGTGCAGGTCTTTTTCTGCCGTCATCTACTATGTTACTATGTAACAGCTGTAAATTTCAAAACAAGAACTGACATATTCTAAATACTACATTAAACATGAACAAATAAAAATATAACAAACACACAAAACCAGAACATAAGGTGATATCATTTTATTGAACTAACAATACTTTTTTTTTTAATTAGCTTTTGAATGCCAAAACCTCCTTCCTCAGATCAGGATAGTATACTGCTTTTATTGTTTACTGCCCTGACCTGAGGAAGGACGTTTTGGGCTCTGAAAGCAAGTCAAAAGTGTATTGTTTGTTCAGTATAAAAAGATATCACCTTATTTTCTGATTTCTGTTTAATTTATATTTATTAACATTTAGAGTGGATTAACATGGCCACCACCCTACTTTTTTCTTAAATTAAAAATAACATTATTTTTTCCCACCTTTGTTGTCTGACCATTTTATTTTTCTAACCATGTTGGTCCCAGTCTTTGGTTTCTGCTTTCTTCTCTCTTCCCTTAATTCTTTTGCCAGGGTTTCCTCTTCATGTGTCATTTTTCTCTCTCCTGCCTTTTTTTTTTTTTAACTTTCTCCTACATTGATCCTTCCTTTCAGCTTTCTTCCATTTATTTATCTGCCTCTCTGTCCACTCAGATTTCATTCATTATTATTATTCAGTCAGTCTTCAATTTCCCTTTTTTTTGGTGCATCTACCTACAGCTTTGTATCTCTTTCCCTTGCCCGGCCCTCCCATTCCCCTTCTTATTCCCCAGTCTTTCACAAAACTCTCACTCCCCTTTCCATCTAGTGTATTCTCTCTGTCCCTTTCCTTCCATCCCACATCTCCTCTCTCTCTCTCTTCACCTTCCATATAGTGTCTTATCTCTTAATCCCCTTCCATCCAGTAGCTTCTCTCTCTCTCTCTTTCTTTCTCCCTTTCAGCTAGTAGCACACTTCTCTCTTCCTCTTACATCCAGCAGCTCCCCCTCTCTTTCCCTTCCATTGAGCATTTTATCTCTGTCTCTCAATCCCCCTTCCATCCAGTGTCTCATCTCTCTCTCTCCTTCCATCCAGCAACACTTACCCTTCTCAACCCCCTTTCATCCAGTGTCTCATCTTTCTCTCTCCCTCTCCTCTTTCATTTCATCCAGCATCTCATCTCTATCCCTCCTCACTCTTTCTCAACCTCATCCATCCAGTATCCTCATCTCTCTCCTCCTTCCATCTAGCCACTCGCCCTCTCTCTGTCTCCCCTCCATCTTGCATCTCCCCTCTCTTTCTCCCCATTTCATCTATCAATGCTGGATGGTGTAGTGGGGGTATGAATGGTTAGAAGCCTGCATGTTTGGAATATTTTAGGTGGATTGAGAGCTTTGGTGGCATTGGTTGGCGTTGCAGTTAGGCAAAAATTCTTGGGATAATGCTTATGTGCATGTATCTTTTTGTTGTTGTCCATAGGCCCAGGTGCTTTATTTGCCTAATGCTTTTGTTATTTGGCTTGTAACATTGCTATTGCCATGTTATTTTTACCTGTTGTACATTGTTTTGGGTGGCTTTGTTGGGGAAGCAATATTAATAATTCTGGGACCATTATGTTGGGTCTGAATAAGGGCATCCAGTTTTTGGTTTTCTCTCTGAGAGTACATTGCTGGGGCATATCACCTGTAGTTTGCTTGGAAGAGTATGCTGGTTATGTATGGATTTTGAAAATGTTTTGAGAAAAAAATCTCCGACACCATTTTCTGCATTCATTCACTTCATTTTGAACTGCTACCGATACTTTCAAGAAGTCAGCATTACCCGAAATCTATAGGATATATCAAACTTTGCAATGCTTGTACTGCATCCATGCAATAAAGCCTTGCGAGGCACTCAAGCAAGGACAAAATGCTAATCTCCAGTCTTCAGATTAGCAGCAGTCATCAAGGACTGACTAAATGAATAATAACCACCATCTAGGACTGGGTTTACAAGTGAATAGATATCTTCTGAAGGCAGGAGCATTGAGACAAAGGTAAAATGTCTATGCAGTAGTTTTTTCTCCCTACGTTTGTCCAAATTTGGGGGAGGGGAGAGGAATGAGGAGAAGAGGGTGGAGCTGGGAAATGAAAATTTTAAGTATGATATAAAAAGACTTGAAACGGTTGATAGGAAAGAGGTATGGAGTCTGCACCAGTAGATGTATATACCCTAGAAGAGTAACTGAATCGATTTGGATGGGCTGGAGTATAAATTTTAAGGGGCTTCGATGTTAGCTTCAGTACAAGAATGGTGCTAGGCAGACTTCTATGGTCTGTGCCCTGAGAATGGCAAGGACAAATCAAACTCGGGTATACGTATAAAGTATCACATATCATGTAAAATTAGTTTATCTTGTTGGGTAGACTGGCTGGACTGTTCAGGTCTTTTTTTCTGCCGTCATTTACTATGTTACTGTGTAAGAGGGGAGAGACATCGGTATGTGAGATGGATATTTAAATACTTGAAAGGGATCTTTTCCAAAGATGGGAAAACTGTAGAACCAGTGGACATGAAATAAAGCTGAAAAGAGCCAAATTTAAAAGCAACATCAGGAAAGGGTGGAGGATGCTTGGAATGCCTTCCCTTTGGAGGTATAAACAACAAATTTTCAAATTGTTAAATCACTTCTTCCAACATGTCACTGTATATTCAATCATCTTATCATAAACAAACTTTTTTCTAGGCCTTCAGAATATGGCAGATTCTGCCGTATTCTGATGGTCTACAAAAAAATCGTGATCGAATATATAGTGATATGTTGAAAGAAGTGATTAAAAATTTGAAAATTTGTTGTTGTTGGGATTTATATGTTTATAGTTGATGTGATATCCCTGCACATAAAGAAGTGTCCACACAATTTGATTCACTTTGGAGGTGGCAGGAACAAAAACAGTGATAGAATTCAAAATTGTACATAATATTCTAAATGAGGTCTCACCAGAATCTTATACAGGGGCATCATCACCTCCATTTTCCTACTGGCCATTCATCACCATATGCACCCAAGCATCCTTCTAGCTTTCGCCGTTGCCTTTTCTACCTGGCCAAACAGGTAGAAAGGGTGATGGTGAAATTTAGAAGGATATGACTTAAAAAAACCCTTTTGCACTACCTCTGACACTTAAGGGCTTTTGAATACTGACTTCATGATGTCCAATTATATATTTTTACAATTGTTCTGTAAGCATTGGTTGTGAGATCATAATTACATGGGAAGCAACTGCTTGCCCTGGGATTTGTAGTATGGAATGGTGCTACTGTTTGAGATTCTGCATGGAATCTTGTCACTAGGATTCCAGGATCTTGCTATTCTTTGGGGTTCTACATGGAATTGTGCCACAATTTGGGTTTCTGCCAGGAACTTGTGAACTGGCTTGGCCACTGTTTGGAAAACAGGATACTGGGCTAGATGGACCACTGGTCTGACCCAGTATGGCTACTCTTATGTTCTTATGTAATGTTTGAAAAGTAATCTACCACTGTGTCAGTTTCTCCATCTTCACCACATTTGCTCTGATTTTGAGGATTTCATCAATCAAGCAGAGATAATGAGTCATAGATTTCTCACCAGAGGATATCTGGCAAAACATGTTCAAGCTGGCTATACAAGAAGACAGATAAACATTACTTTAGCAACTCAATTCAAGAACCACACCAGACATTGTTTGTACCCTTGGATATTCATTTCTGGCTAAACACATACAACAGGTTATCTGGTGACATTGGCACATCCTTCAAGGCCTGGTATATATTAAGAACAAAAAAACTAGTTATTGCCTATTCTAGAGTCTCTGACTAATAAATCTATTTAAGACCCAATACTATCATCCTGGTCTCTTGAGTTCATGGTCTACTTCCCACTGCCTTTCTCTCTTTGCAATCTTGGAACATAACAGAATACCAATAATTCCTACCTTAAGAATGTCTTCCCTTCCTCTACTGCTAACTGGCATTATTTATGATGTCTACCTTCCCCCATAGAGCTACGCAGTACCTGCAAACATAGCATATACTATGAATGTGATATAATATACGCATATTGAATCCATATCTCTCCCTGCCATTTTTGAGGCACAAATCGTAGAAGTCTACCTAACACTAGTCTTCCCAATTACTGGAGGTGATGTCGAAGCTCATGCCAGCCTTGATCCTGTCTTTGCCATTTATGGGACCCAGATCCAGACCATAGAGATCTGCCCAGCATTGGTCTCACTTCCCTACCACTGCAGTTGCTATCAAAGCTTACTCCAGCCATGAGGTCATTTATGTTTTGTCTTAATTTGATTTCTTTTTTTTTCTATTTTGGGGTCCTCTATGTTTATCCCATGCATTCTTGGTTTCTGTCACCATTTTTGTCTTCACAACCTCCAGTGGGAAGGCATGCCAGACATCCACCACCCTGTCTGTGAAAAATTATTTCCAGATGTTGCTCTTAGGTTTACCTCCCTGCAACCGCAACTCATGATCTGTACATAAATACATAACATAAGTATTGCCATACTGGGACAGACTGAAGGTGGTCCATCAAGCCCAGCATCCTGTTTCCAACAGTGGCCAATCCAGGTCGCAAGTACCTGGCAAGATCCCCAAAAAGTACAATACATTTTACGCTGCTTATCCTAGAAATAAGCAGTGGATTTTCCCCTGCTTATTTCTAGGATAAGCAGCATAGTTCTACTGCTTCCCCATCTCTGAAAAATAGTTTGCACATTAATTCCTTTAAAATTTTTAAATGTCTGTATCATATCCCTCTTATCCCTCCGTTTCTCTAGATTATGCATATTCATGTCTTCAATTTCTTCTTGGCTCAAACCCCATGTAATTTTTTTCACCTTCCTCTAAACTGCTTCAAGTCTTTTGATGTTGTTAGCGAGTTATGACCTCCAAAACTTTACACAGTACTCCAAATGGGACCTCACCAACAACTTGTACAGAGATATTAACATGTTTTTTTCTTCTACTGGATATGCCTCTCTCTAGGCAGCCTAGCATCCTTCTATGGCCATCGCCTTGTCACCTTGTTTTGTTGACTTAAAATCCTCAGACACTATCATCCCAAAGTCTCTCTCCCAGTCCGTGCATATCAGCCTCTCATTCCCTATCAAAAACAGCTTCTTTGGATTTCTACACCCAGTTTGCATCACTCTGCATTTTTTCGCATTAAATTTTAACTGCCAAACATTAGGCCATTCTTCCAGTTTTTTTAGATCACTTCTCATGTTGTCCACTCCTTGCGGGATGTCCACTCTGTTGCAAATCTCTTTGTTGTCCACAAAAAGGCAAACTTTTCCTTCTGACCCTTCAGCAATGTTGCTCACAAATATATTGATCTTCAGTCATTAGTACGCTTATCATTCCTCTGTTATCTCGTCAATTATTCACAGGGCCGTGCTGATGTGGTAAGCGGGGTAAGCACCGCAGGAGGGCGCCCACCTCTGGAGGGCGCCGCCGCGGTGCTTACCCTCGCCCCGCGCCGCTGAGGCCTTTAAATCTTTTACTTGCAGTCGCAGCAGCGTCTGTGAAAGCGGAGCGCTGCCGACGTCTCCCTTCCCTTCGCGCTGTTGGTTCCCTCAGTGTCCCGCCTTCTTCTGACGTCAGAAGAAGGCGGGACACTGAGGGAACCAACAGCGCGAAGGGAAGGGAGACGTCGGCAGTGCTCCGCTTTCACAGACGCTGCTGCGACTGCAAGTAAAAGATTTAAAGGCCCCCCAGGGCGCGCCGCGATCATCTTCACGGGGGGGGGGGGGGGGGGGCGCGTGCGCGCCAACTGTTCATCTGCGGGGGGGCACCAACTGTTCGTCTGCGGGGGGGGGGCGGCACAGACCCTTGGCACGGGCCTGATTATTCAGTTACTTTGTTTCACTTAGTAAGGAAACAGTGACATAAGATCTGCCTTTTTAATCCTTATTATATCATCAAACTCCTTCTGGCCCCACATAATATTTTAGTTATATTACAATAATGTTTGGGTGCCAAGAATTGCCCCAAAATGAATCACAAAAAATGTGTCATTTCAGCTCAGAATTATCTGAAATTCAGCATTAACTAACTTTCAAGATGTTCTTTTCATCTGTCTTAATATCTTGTTTTTCAGTGACAGGGATAGGCATAATGGAATGTAGACCAGTTTAATGCACTAGTTTCACAGGGCTGTTACACTGGCAGTTTAGTGTTTAAAAATAAAGATACTCAGTATCACTGTAATAAGGCTCGTTTCATAGGAATCCTTTTTTCATAGCATACGAAAAGACCTTTTATATGTTGGTGCATAGTTAGATACAATGGTAAAGCAGTCCATTACAAGTAATTTAACAAAAAAGTGGTTTTCAAAATGTAAGGTGTAGTGGAAAATACTATAATTTTTTATTTCAAGATGTGCCTTAAAGCCACTTACAGCTTCAGAGACGACCTTATTCATCCGTCTTCATTGTATGTCCTGAATACTTTTGCCAGAGAGAAATTAGGTGGTACAACATATTCCTTAGGAGGAATAAAATACCCCTTCATTTTGTAGACATTTTTAGAATATTTATTGAAATTTATATGGTTAGATTCTTACGCATACCCATTCCTGTGTGCAAGTTTCAAGGACAAATAATTTTTTTTCTTTGTATCAACAAAACAGAAGTCTTAATGGTAGTACTACATTCAATTAGACTCTGTACATCCATGAAAATTTGACTATGGGGCTCATTTTCAAAAGAGGAAAACATCCAAAAAGTGTCGTAAAGCACTATTTAGACATTTTCCTTCTCAAAAAGTCCAAATCGGTATTTTCAAAATCTATTTTCAGACTTTTATCTATGCATTTCATTTGCAATGTGTCCAAATCACAAGGGGGAGTGTCGGTGGCATTTCAGGGGAGGGTTTATGGCATTCCTAGCACTTCAACGTTTTTCAGCTATAATGCAACAAAAACTTCAATGTTTTGCTCTAGACCTGTGGAGTGGGGGACTCAGGTCCCTATCTCCCTCTACGTGTCACACTTGTGGTGGAAACTGTGACCCCTCCCAAAATCACCAAAGCCCTACTGTACCCACGTATAGGTGTCCCCTTCACCCATAAGGGCTATTGTAGTGCTGTACAGTGGGAGGAGGTGGGTTTTGGAGGACCATGGGGACAAGATAAGGGAGCAAAGGTGAGATGTGTATCTGGGAGTATTTTTATGAAATGTACAACAGTGCCCCCTAGAGTGCTCTATTGCTCTCATGGGATTTCTGGGGCACCGGTCCACTTAAAATGCAGACTCCTCCTACAAAATGGACCAAAAGAAAATGTCCAAAGTACAAACCCATGTTCAAAGCAGTATTTTTTTTTTGGGGGGGGGGGGGAAGATAGACGTTATGCTGTTTTCAAAAATGGGCTTATTTCTTGTTCGGATTTTGGATGTTTAGTGCGAAACATCTGAAGTCTGACTTAGACATCATATCGAATTTGCCCCTCCATGGTGGATAAAACTCTACTTTGTTGGAGACTTATGTGGGACAATTCTATAAATGGGAACCTAGATGTATTTGCCATTGGTGTCAGTAATTGGCATTGACATGCATATATGAACTAGGCAAAAAAAAACCCCACAAGGGGTAGCAAACTTTCAAAATATCCTCAAAAAGCATGAAACATGAAGTTTGCTAACACAGACTATGGGGTGGGAGAGGGGGGCTACACAAATCTCAAAATTTAAATAAACAAGGCATAAGTACATAAGTATTGCCATACTGGGAAAGACCAAAGGTCCATCAAGTCCAGCATCCTGTTTCCAACAGTGGCCAATCCAGGTCACAAATACCTGGCAAGGTCCCAAAAAAGCACAAAACATTTTAAACTGCTTATCCCATAAATAGTGGATTTTCCCCCAAGTCCATTTAATAATGGTCTATGGACTTTTCCTTTAGGAAGCCATCCAAACCTTTTAAAAACTCCGCTAAATTATCCGCCTTTACCACATTCTCTGGCAATGAATTCCAGAGTTTAATTACATGTTGAGTGAAGAAACATTTTCTCTGATTCGTTTTAAGTTGACTACATTGTAGCTTCATTGCATGCCCCCTAGTCCTAGTATTTTTGGAAAGCGTGAACAGACGCTTCACATCTACCCGTTCAATTCCACTCATTATTTTATAGACCTCTATCAAATCTCCCCTCAGCCGCCTTTTCTCCAAGCTGAAGAGCACTAGCCGCTTTAGCCTTTCCTCATAGGGAAGTCATCTCATCCCCTTTATCATTTTCGTCACCCTTCTCTGCACCTTTTCTAATTCCACGATATCTTTTTTGAGATGCGGCGATCAGAATTGAACACTAATATTCGAGGTGCGGTCGCACCATGGCGCGATACAAAGGCATTATAACAGCCTCATTTTTGTTTTCCATTCCTTTCCTAATAATACCTAACATTCTATTTGCTTTCTTAGCCCCAGCAGCACACTGAGCAGAAGGTTTCAACGTATCATCAACAACGACACCTAGATCCCTTTCTTGGTCCGTGACTCCTAATGTGGAACCTTGCATGACGTAGCTATAATTCAGGTTCCTCTTTCCCACATGCATCACTTTGCACTTGCTTACATTAAACGTCATCTGCCATTTGAACCTCCAGTCTCCCAGTCTCGTAAGGTCCTCTTGTAATTTTTCACAATCGTCCCGCGATTTAATGACTTTGAATAACTTTGTGTCATCAGCAAATTTAATTACCTCACTAGTTACTCCCATCTCTAGGTCATTTATAAATATGTTAAAAAGCAGTGGTCCCGGCACAGACCCCTGGGGAACTAACTACCCTTCTCTATTGAGAATACTGACATTTTAACCCTACTCTCTGTTTTCTATCTTTTAACCAGTTTTTAACCCACAATAGAACACTACCTTCTATCCCATGATTCTCCAATTTCCTCTGGAGTCTTTCATGAGGTACTTTGTCAAACGCCTTCTGAAAATCCAGATACACAATATCGACCATCTCACCTTTATCCACGTTTGTTCACTCCTTCAAAGAAATGTAGTAGATTGGTGAGGCAAGATTTCCCTTCACATGTTGACTTTGTCTCATTAATCCATGCTTTTGAATATGCTCTGTAATTTTGTTCATATAATAATAATCTCTACCATTTTGCCCGGCACTGACGTCAGACTCACCAGTCTATAATTTCCGAATCTCCTCTGGAACCTTTTTTAAAAATCGGCGTTACATTTGCCACCCTCCAATCTTCCGGTACCATGCTCGATTTTAAGGATAAATTACATATTACTAACAATAGCTCCGCAAGCTCATTTTTCAGTTCTATCAGTACTCTGGGATGAATACCATCCGGTCCAGGAGATTTGTTACTCTTCAGTTTGTAGAACTGCCCCATTACATCCTCCAGGTTTACAGAGAATTCATGAAGTTTCTCTGACTTGTCAGCTTTGAATATCATTTCTGGCACCTTTATCCCACCCAAATCTTCCTCGGTGAAGACCGAAGCAAAGAATTCATTTAATCTCTCCGCTACGGCTTTGTCTTCCCTGATCGCCCCTTTTGCTCCTTGGTCATCTAGCGGTCCAACTGATTCTTTTGCCGGCTTCCTGCTTTTAATATACCTAAAATTTTTTTGTGTTTTTGCCTCCAATTCAATCTTTTTTTTTTTAAGTCCCTCTTTGCCTTCCTTATCAGCGCCTTTGCATTTGACTTGACATTCCTTATGCTGTTTCTTATTATTTTCAGTTGGTTCTTTCTTCCATTTTCTGAAGGATTTTCTTTCAGCTCTAATAGCTTCCTTCACCTCACGCTGGCTGTCGTTTGGTCTTCCTTCCTCCTTTTTTAATACAATGAATATATTTGGCCTGGGCTTCCAGGATGGTGTTTTTGAACAGCATTCACGCCTGATGTATATTTTTGACCCTCGCAGCTGCTCCTTCAAGTTTTTCTTTCACTGTTCTTCTCATTTTATCATAGTCTCCTTTTTTAAAGTTAAACACTAACGTATTTGATTTCCTATGTATACTTTTTTCAAAGCTAATATCAAATCCGATCATATTATGATCACTGTTATCAAGCGGCCCCAGCACCATTATCTCCTGCACCAGATCATCCGCTCCACTAAGGACTAGGTCTAGAATTTTTCCTTCTCTTGTTGGCTCCTGTACCAGCTGCTCTTTAAAGCTGTCCTTGATTTCATCAAGGAATTTTACCTCCCTAGCGTGCCCTGATGTTACATTTACCCAGTCAATATCGGGGTAATTGAAATCACCCATTATTATTGTGTTGCCCAGTTTGTGTGCGTCCCTCATTTCCTTTAACATTTCTGTATTCGTCTATTCATCCTGGCCAGGCGGACGGTTGTACACTCCTATCACTCCTTTTCCCCTTTACACATGGAATTTCAATCCACAGTGATTCCAAGAAGTGTTTTGTTTCCTGCAGAATTTTCAATCTATTTGATTCAAGGCTCTTGATAATATAAAATGCTACCCCTACACCAATTCGATCCACCCTATCACTACGATATAATTTGTACCCCGGTATGACAGTGTCCCACTGGTTATCCTCCTTCCACCAGGTCTCAGAGATGCCTATTATATCTAATTTTTCATTTAGTGCAATATATTCTAACTCTCCCATCTTATTTCTTAGGCTCCTGGCATTCACATATAGACATTTCAAAGTATGTTTGTTGTTCCTATTTACATCATGTTTAGTACTTGACAGTATTAATTTGCAATCTTTTATTTGATTTTTATTTTTATTTAAGGACACCTGATCTACTACGGTCTCTTTTGCAACCTCACTATCAGGATACCCTTTCTTCCCTGTTTTGGTGATATCTTTGAAAGATACCTTATCCCGAACCATGCGCTTTTGAGCAACCGTTGGCCTTCCCCCCGTTTCTCAGAGAGCATCGGCCTGACCAAATGTGTCAGTTTTCCCAAAGAAATTCTCAGATATTATCACTGGCCTCAATAAATCATCAAACTCCAGAAAAAAAGAGAGCAACCAAAATTTGCAACATTTTGGGGAGTTTTTTGGTTGCTCTCTTTCTTTCTGGAGTTTGATGATTACTTTGTTTCACTTAATAAGGAAACAGTGACATAAGATCTGCTTTTTAATCCTTATTATATCATCAAACTCCTTCTGGCCACATATAATATTTTAGTTATATTACAATAATGTTTGGGTACCAAGAATTGCCCAAAAATGAATCATAAAGAAATGTGTCATTTCAGCTCCGAATTACCTGAAATTCAGCCTTAACTAACTTTCAAGCTGTTCTCAAGTGAGGTAGGCAAGGGGGGTATTTATATGTATACATTTGTAAAATGAGACAGCTACACGTGGACATTGTCAAATCGTCGCTTCCAAGTGGAAGCTGCTCATTTTTATCTGTAAAATAGCTACTTCTACCGTGTGTGCTGAACACACGTGCACTCTTGTGTGTCCTTATATGTGTTTTACAAAAGGCACCATGTTTGGCAGAGTCTGTTGTAAAATGCCACCAGAACTGAGCATGCCCTGATCTGGACACCTCTATTCTGATCTCAACATTTTATGTACCATTGTATGGTCTTTATGCCTTGTATGGCATTTAGGGGCTCTGTTTACAATGCTGTGGCAAAAAGTGGCCTTAGCACCAGTGGCGTAGCTACTGGTGGGCCTGAGTGGGCACAGGCCTGCCATTCTTGCTTCAGGCCCACCCAGTCTAGAGGCCCCCAAAGCACCTCATTGGTGGTGCCTCACTCCTCTCTCTCTCTCTCTTTCTCCCTCTCTCTCTCATGGCAGCTGCCCGCCTCTCTCTGAACCTCCCGCCCCCATCTAAATTTGAGCCATCTCTGGCAGTGAGTCCTGTAAGCAACTTGTGCCAGCCCTACAGGTTTCCCTCTACCGCGTCTCACCCTCGATGACATCACTTCCTGTTTCTTTACTGGCAGGGATTCAGTAGAGGGAAGTCTGCAGGGCTGGTGCAGGTTGCTTACTGGAATCGCTGCTGGTGACAGCTTGGAGGTAGACTGAGGAGGGAGAGAGGAGCAGTTGCTGGGGGGGGGGGGAGAGAGGAGCAGATGCTGGGCAGGGGGAGAGAGATGACGATAGCAGGAGCAGAGGGAAAGTAAAAAAAAAAACTGTATGTATGTATGTATGTATGTACAGTGGTGGGGTGGGGGTGGGAAGAGCCCACCCAGGTTAACTCAGGGCCCACCCAAAATGGCAGATCTGGCTATGCTCCTGCATAGTGCACCCTTACATGGGTCTTTCCTATATGCTAAGGCCATTACTACTGTAGACAGAAAATGACCAGTTTTCTATTTTCTGATTTACTGGCCATTCATGTGCAACCATTAACAAAAATTAGCGCATGAGCCCTTACTGCCACCTATTTTGTAGGCAGTAAGGGCTCACACACTATTCTTGCGCTAATCAGTGCAAGGCAATGCTGACGCTAACTGTTTAGCACAGAAACACCCACTCTCTGCCCTCAGACATGCCCCCTCAGCTGAAAAACAAATATTTTTTAGTACATGGGTAACACGTAACATTTGCAACTTACTGCAAGACGTCTTAGCGTGTCCTGCGGTATGCCATTTTAAGCTGCGGTAAGCATGCATTAGTGCTTACCGCAGCTTAGTAAAAGGACCCCTAAGTGTACCTGCATGTTATATTTGTTCAAAATTGGTAGAATTAATTGATAGATGTGCTGGAAATTAAAGTAGATAGAGCAGAATCATTGGATTGTGACTGCAACTTGCTGCATTCCTGGAAGTGAGTGCCACCCGGTGTTGATTTAAATGTACTGCAGATTTACACATGAACTCCTGTCAGCTGAGTTTAATTTGAGTAATGATGAATAAAATTTGCTGTCTCCTGACAATTTCAGCCTCGTATTACTCCAGTTGCAACTTTTCAAAGTATACCTGCTAGAAAAAAATAGGTTCTCAGTAAATTGAAGGGGATAATTTCTGATTATGACTTTTAGACAATTGTGCCGAACCTGGTCATAACAAGACTGGATTTCTGTACTTCTCTTTATGTAGGCATGTCTACTGCCAGAGTCCAGGCTCTGCAGGTTGTCCAAAATTCAGCTGCATGCTTACTTACTGGTAGATGAAGATCTGATCATATTATACCCGCGGGAGGTGGTGGAGATGAAAACAGTAACGGAATTCAAAAATGCGTGGGATAAACATAAAGGAATCCTGTGCAGAAGGAAGGGATCCTCAGGAGCTTAGCCTAGAATGGGTGGCAGAGCTGGTGGTTGGGAGGTGGGGCTAGTGCTGGGCAGACATATACGGTCTGTGCTGGGGCTGGTGGTTGGGAGGCAGGACTAGTGCTGGGCAGACTTATACGGTCTGTGCCGGGGCTGGTGGTTGGGTGGCGGGGATAGTGCTGGGCAGACTTATACGGTCTGTGCCAGAGCCGGTGGTGGGAGGCAGGGATAGTGCTGGGCAGACTTATACAGTCTGTGCCAGAGCTGGTGGTGGGAGGCGGGGATAGTGCTGGGCAGACTTATAGGGTCTGTGCCAGAGCTGGTGGTGGGAGGTGGGGATAGGGCTGGCCAGACTTATTCGGTCTGTGCCCTGAAGAGGACAGTACAAATAAAAAAGTAGCACATATGAATTTATCTTCTTGGGCAGACTGGATGGACCGTGCAGGTCTTTTTCTGCCGTCATCTACTATGTTTACTATGTTTACCTATTTTGAAGAGGCTTCATCAGTTACCTTTAAGATTTCGTATGATGTTTAAAGTATTGCTTTTAATTCATTAACAGGTTTACTCAATGGTTCCAAAGTAGTTTTTGAATGCTTTATCTATGTACCAGTCAAAGCATGCATTATATTCTGAAACTGCTAAGCAATTATGTGTTCCAATCGGTCGTTTGGCCAATACATTTACCAGAGTTTTTTCTATTGCAGGAGCAAGTCTATAGAATCATTTGCCTGGACATATGAGACTGTGTTCTAGTAAACAACAATTTAAGAAGCATTTGAAAATGTATTTCTTTATGAAATCCTTTCTGGAGAGTGTGGTCATAAAAGGATCCCTTCGGTGGCATTGGCGCGTGGGTTTGCCATGCGCCGAGGCCTCCTTTTTCCGCTGACGGTAAAAGGACTTTAAAAAAATGGAAATGGCAGTGCAGTAAATGTAACACTTGCCACGCAGCCATTTCCGGGGGGGGGGGGGGGGGGGGGGAAGCCCTTACCATCTCCTATTTGTAAAATGTAAAAGGGCCAGTATTCAAAGGGATTTAACCCAGTGGTGTATCTACAGGGGGCCTTGGGGGTCTGGACCCTCCAAAATTGGATATAGAGCCTCTGTTTTGGCTGATGGAGGTCCCCAACCCTCGCCAGATGAAGCCTTTCTCCAGCGCTGTTCTCTGCGCGTTGCCTGCCCTGCTTTCTCTCACGTTGTGTGCATGCTTGGTTTTAGTGAAACTGAGGATGCGCATCTTCTTTAAAATGGCTGCTGGAAGTCTCACGAGGCCGCTGCTGGAAGTCTCGGTAGCCATTTTTAAGGAGCGATGTGGCAACAGAGGAGTTAGCAAGGCTGGGGATCTTTCCTGCCCCGAAGACTCCACTAGACCACAGGGTGGCTTCAGGTAGGTGCCAGGAGGGCACCCTGCAGCTTGGGGGAGGGGATGCAAGGAGTCAGATTGCAGCAATGGTGGGGAGTGGGAGGGAGCGCTGCGGGGTCCCTGGAGGCGTGGGGCCCTGTGTGACTGCTCCTGTCGCCCCTGCCTAATACCGACCCTGCACACATGTTCAGTTTCACTAAAACTGAGCATGTACGCAATGTGAGAGAAAGCAGGATAAGCAACGCACAGAGAACAGCGCTGGAGAAAGGTTTCAGCTGGTGGGAGTTGGGGACCCCTGCCAGCTAAATCAGGGACGCCGGATCCAATTTGGGGGAGCCAAGGCCCCCCCGTAGCAGGGCCGTGCCTAGGGTCTCTGGTGCCCCCCTGCAGACTATCGGTTGGCGCCCCCCCCCCCCCCCGTCCAGCAGAGCAGGAACAGAAGGGAGCAGGCAAGTAAGCCGGACCTCAGGAAAAAATAGCACTGTATGTATCCCTCATTGATAAGTCTCTGACTCTAAAGTTTAGCAATTTCATTAAAGCAAAATGTATTTTCACATATCACATCCTATCCAAGGAGAATGTTTTATATATGTCACCCATCTGTGGTAAAACTTCACACAGTATCAAAATACCTCTAATATGTAGTCGTGCCAGCCGAGGAATCTAACTGTGCTCAGCTCACAAGAGACAGAGTGAACATAAAATAAAACTTCATCCTTAAAGATAATATCGGATGAATGCATGAAGGTGAATATGAATTCCTGTGAATGGAATCAATTTGATTTACAATAAATCCAGATATGCAAAGCGGAGATAAGGAGGGCAAAAAAGGACTTTGAGAAGAAATTAGCGTTGGAAGCAAAAATACATAGTAAAAATTTTTTTAGATACATTAAAAGCAGGAAACCGGCCAAAGAGTCGGTTGGGCCGCTGGACGAAAATGGTGTTAAAGGGGCGATCAGGGAGGACAAAGCCGTAGCGGAGAAATTAAATGAATTCTTTGCTTCGGTCTTCACCGAGGAGGATTTGGGGGGGACACCGGTGCCGGAAAGAATATTTGAAGCGGGGGAGTCGGAGAAACTAAACGAATTCTCTGTAACCTTGGAGGATGTAATGGGTCAGTTCAGCAAGCTGAAGAGTAGTAAATCACCGGGACCTGATGGTATTCATCCCAGAGTATTAATAGAACTAAAAATGAACTTGCGGAGCTACTGTTAGAAATATGCAATCTGTCCCTAAAATCGAGTGTAGTACCGGAAGACTGGAGGGTAGCCAATGTTACTCCGATTTTTAAGAAGGGTTCCAGAGGAGATCCGGGAAATTATAGACCGGTGAGTCTGACGTCGGTGCCGGGCAAGATGGTGGAGGCTATTATTAAGAATAAAATTGCAGAGCATATACAAAAACATGGACTGATGAGACAAAGTCAGCACGGATTTAGTGAAGGGAAGTCTTGCCTCACCAATCTAATGCATTTTTTTGAGGGGGTAAGCAAACATGTGGACAATGGGGAGCCGGTTGATATTGTATATCTGGATTTTCAGAAGGCGTTTGACAAAGTGCCGCACGAAAGACTCCTGAAGAAATTGCAGAGTCATGGAATCGGAGGTAGGGTATTATTATGGATTAAGAACTGGTTGAAAGATAGGAAGCAGAGAGTAGGATTGCGTGGCCAGTATTCTCAGTGGAGGAGGGTAGTTAGTGGGGTCCCGCAGGGGTCTGTGCTGGGTCCGTTGCTTTTTAATATATTTATAAATGACCTAGAGATGGGAATAACTAGTGAGGTAATTAAATTCGCCGATGACACAAAATTATTCAGGGTCGTCAAGTCGCAGGAGGAATGTGAACGATTACAGGAGGACCTTGCGAGACTGGGAGATTGGGCGTGCAAGTGGCAGATGAAGTTCAATGTTGACAAGTGCAAAGTGATGCATGTGGGTAAGAGGAACCCGAATTATAGCTACGTCTTGCAAGGTTCCGCGTTAGGAGTTACGGATCAAGAAAGGGATCTGGGTGTCGTCGTCGATGATACGCTGAAACCTTCTGCTCAGTGTGCTGCTGCGGCTAGGAAGCGAATAGAATGTTGGGTGTTATTAGGAAGGGTATGGAGTCCAGGTGTGCGGATGTTATAATGCCGTTGTATCGCTCCATGGTGCGACCGCACCTGGAGTATTGTGTTCAGTACTGGTCTCCGTATCTCAAAAAAGATATAGTAGAATTGGAAAAGGTACAGCGAAGGGCGACGAAAATGATAGTGGGGATGGGACGACTTTCCTATGAAGAGAGGCTGAGAAGGCTAGGGCTTTTTAGCTTGGAGAAGAGACGGCTGAGGGGAGATATGATAGAAGTGTATAAAATAATGAGTGGAATGGATCGGGTGGATGTGAAGCGACTGTTCACGCTATCCAAAAATACTAGGACTAGAGGGCATGAGTTGAAGCTACAGTGTGGTAAATTTAAAACGAATCGGAGAAAATTTTTCTTCACCCAACGTGTAATTAGACTCTGGAATTCGTTGCCGGAGAACGTGGTACGGGCGGTTAGCTTGACGGAGTTTAAAAAGGGGTTAGATAGATTCCTAAAGGACAAGTCCATAGACCGCTATTAAATGGACTTGGAAAAATTCCGCATCTTTAGGTATAACTTGTCTGGAATGTTTTTACGTTTGGGGAGCGTGCCAGGTGCCCTTGACCTGGATTGGCCACTGTCGGTGACAGGATGCTGGGCTAGATGGACCTTTGGTCTTTCCCAGTATGGCACTACTTATGTACTTATGTACTTATGTACTCCCTCATATATATAACAAAAAATTATTTAAGTGGAATGGAATTATTTGACTGTACTGGTAAACAGAAAGAAATACTCTATTGCATTCTAATCTCCTTTGCACCAAAGGATATAATTCAGATCAAACATTTATCTCTGATCAACTATCTCAGATCAAATATTTATTTCAGATCAAATATTAAGGTTTCCTTGCTTACAGTCACTTAAATCTACCTAGCCTTTATATAGCTTATAGGATTTAAACACTCTTAAACTGAAATTCACCCTTTTCTATTCTTCATAAACTTCAAGTAATCCTGAAATATTCAGATCCTTTTCTCACTAGAGAAACTTCAATCGCCACCAATCTCTTTTCACTTATATTTTCTCATTACCACAATCAGGCACTCTTTTATAACTTCAGTCAACAAACACAGGAAGTCACAGCTGGATGTCTCTCTTGGCAAAGGACAGTTCTCACTCTGTTCACTTCCCAGGCAGATTTCTTAACAGAAGCTGATCATCCAATCAGAGAGCTCTATTTGAATGCAGATTAACATACAGACACTCATGGGAATGTTTAGTGAAAAACACCGGACTAATTTGCATATGATTTAAACAAATCTGAGCATATGACAACCAAGTACAGACTCCCAGCACCTGAATTCTGCAATTAGATTTAAGGCAAATACTTTTAAAACTTATTTTTAGCACTTTTAAAATTTCAGGTTCTCTTTAATTTGAATGCTGTTTCAAGCTCTGAAACTCACCCTGACTGAGGAGCTAGCCCCAAACTGAAGCATAAATAACAATCTGGTTGTATTCTCATGTAACTTGAAGAGTGTGCCTGCCTCAATTAATACTGCTCCTTTGCATGAAAAGGGGAGGGCAGCGGAAATAGGAGAATCACAAGTTCAGGTGAAAGATTTTGCAAGTGAGCAGAGGGATGGCAGGGCAGGTGGTTTAACCCAGTGGTGTATCTACGGGGCAGGGCCGTGCTGATGCAGTAAGCGAGGTAAGTGCCGCAGGGGGGCGCTTGCCTTTGAGGGGCGCCACTGCCCTGCCCCGTAGATACACCACTGGGCTAAACCCCTTTGAATACTGGCCCTTTAACATCTTTGAAGCATTACTTCCATATAGCCAGGGGCGTATCTGAGGTTCGGCAGTGGGGGGGCAGGGGCTAGAGTGAGGGGGCACATTATAGCCCCCCCCTACCGCCGTCAACCCCCCCCCACCGCCGTTAACACTCCCTCCCTCCCCCGCCTACCGCCGTCACCTACCCCGAGGTCCGCTTCCTCCGGCTTTTTAAAATATTGCTTCAGCTGGCGGGGGACCCCAACCCCCCACCAGCCCAGGGCGGGGGACCCCAACCCCCCACCAGCCCAGGCGCGATCTTTAACTTTTTCATCCTCGTCGTGCAGCGCACTGTGAAAGCTGCATGCATCTTTAGATCCAGTTGGATGGAGTCTGACGTCGCAGTTAAGAACATAAGGATTGCCCTACTGAGACAGACCAAAGGTCTATCAAGCCAGCTTCCAACAGTGGCCAATCCAGGTCACAAGTACCTGTCAGGATCCCAAAAGAGTAAAACAGATTTTATACTGCTTATCTAGAAATTCTTCCAATTTTTTGCTGCATGGATTAATTCAGAAATATGACATTACCAAACCAAGGGGAAAATCTTCAGGTAGTTTGCATTGGCTGCAAAGCCCACAGGAACTCTGGGGTCATAGTGATTTAAAAGGCCAGAGGAGGTTCGTGGCCATTTAAGTCACTTGTGCAGGGCTATCCGGGGATAGTCAATGACCCATAACTGGAGAGTGCCGCTGAATATCCTCTCTGACCGTCCATGCTGAAATCGACTAGACTGAGGGCGGTCTGGGGATGGAGTTAGGGTGCAGCAGGGGCGTAGCCAGACCTCACGGTGGGAAGGGGCCAGAGCCCGAGGTTGTGGGCACATTTTGAATGCCGCCACATCTCCCCCCACACCTCGCCTCCCCTCCTTGCCGCTTCCCCTGCAAAAACCGCCAGCCGAAGCCTTGTTCAGTGCCTGTCTCCGACGCAGCTGCTCAGTGTCAGCGTGCACAGGAGGAGCAAGAAGAAAGAAGAGCAGGGCAGCGAACGCGGCTGTGTTGGAGACCGGCGCCGAAGAAGGCTTCGGCTGGCGGGGGTTGTGGACCCCCACCAGCCAAACCAGGGGCCCGGATGAAATTTGCAAGGGCCCAGGCCCTCGTGGCCCCCCCATAGCTACGCCCCTGGGATGCAGTGGAAACTTAGGGGTCCTTTTACTAAGTGGCAGTAATGCATACTTGCCATGTGCTGAAAGGCATTATCGTGGGACATGCTCAAGTGTCCTGCGGTAGTTCTGGGATCGGCGCGCGCTACCCACATGTTAAAAATAGGTTTTATTTTTTTTATCATGGGGGTGTGTTTGGAGGTGGAGAGTAGGCATGTCCTGCATTAATTGGGTAGTGTGGGCATTGATTAGTGCGGGGTTAGTGTGTGAGTCCTTACCGCTTCGTGGCGGTAAGGGCTCATGCGCGAATGGCCACACATTAATTGGGAAATTAGCACGTGGCCATCAATGGGGAAGTAGAATTGTGATCAAACTATAAAAGCTTTACTCGGGAAAAGAACCTTCAATGTCTATCAACACAAATGAACCTATAGAGGTTCCTTATATAGAGGTAAATAAGCAATGAAAATAATAAAAATAGTGAAAAGGGAAGAAAAAGCCTTGAGAAGCTTCCAGCTATCAGCTGGTAGAGCAGGACTTCTTCATCATTGGCAAAAAATTTCCCCAAAAGGAACTTATGATTTTTGTTAAATAGCAAAACATCAGCTTAAAATACTGAGTTGCATGGTCTTTTTCTCCCAGCAAAACCAGAAACCAGACTGTGACCTATTTAATAAAAATCATTTTTCCTTTTGGGAGTTTTCTGTGAAATAGAATTGTGGCCGTTTTATAGCCACGTTAAAGCCCCACACTAGTGATACCGCAGGCCACATTTTAGCGCAGCATAGTAAAAGCGCCCTTTTACCAAAGTGGTCTTTCCCACACGCTAAGGCCATTTTTACTGCACAGGTAAAATGATTGAATTTCCTATTTTCTCATTAATGGCCATGTGCTAATTTTTCCGATTAGCGCATGGTCATTAGCACCTGAGCACTTAATGCCACCTATTTTGTAGGTGGTAGGGACTCACACAGTAAACCTGCACTAATTGGTTAGCAGTTCGCAACACTAACGCACTAATGCGTTAAGCGCTGATTAGCATGCATTTGCATGCTACTTGCGCTGAGCACTGTTTAGTATGCCTTTGCATGCTACTTGCGCTAAGAGCCCTCGAGCACGTTTCACACCCTCGAGGGCTCTGATCATGGGTCGGTAGCAAACGCTGGCGCTAGTATGGCGCTAACAGCCTCTAGCGCCGGCGTTTGCTTTTGATCATCTGCCTGTAACCGATTTGCATAGATGCGTCCACTCTCCACCCCACTCATACCGCCTCCATGAAAAAAATGCTTAAAATATTTTAGCAGTTTAAGCATGCACATTCAAAAATGACCGTGAGACGTCTCAGCGCACCATGCAGTACGCCCAGGGCTTAATTTGTGGGGGGATGGCCTGGAGCGCAAGTCCAAACAAATAAGTAGTGCGACCAGCAGGGCTCTTCTAGTGACAACAGGAAGATGGAATTCTGGTAATAACTTTATATTTTTATAATACTAAGGAGTGGAGGAGTGGCCTAGTGGTTAGGGTGGTGGACTTTGGAACTGAGTTTGATTCCCACTTCAGGCACAGGCAGCACCTTGTGACTCTGGGCAAGTCACTTAACCCTCCATTGCCCCATGTAAGCCGGCTTGAGCCTGCTATGAGTGGGAAAGCACAGGGTACAAATGTAATAAAAATAATGGGCATTATTATAAAAAATAAAGTTGTCATTACCACAGTTCCATTTTCCTGTTGTCATTGGGAGTGCCCTGCTGGTCGCACTACTTATTTGCTTGGACTTTTGTACATAGTGGACCCCAGTCATCCGCTTTTGTGGTTTCCCCTATCAGTGGAACACAAGTCCACCACTTATTTTCAGACTCTGGAGAAGCAAGGGCATTTTGTTCTAGTCCCTCTCTTCCAAGCAGCCTGCAGGGAAGAGGAGGTAAGTTGTGAACCTGGAGCAAAGCAGAGAACAGTTACTGCAATCCCTAATCCATCCCCTCTTCTCCTGTTGCTCCTACTCCTGGCCCACTCAAGCCTTTCTCAGTTTCACTTCCTTTCCATCTGCAAATTAAGCCCTGGGTAGCAGGAAGCATGCGTTAGTGCTTACTGCAGCTTTGTAAAAGTAAAGCAGCTGTCCTAACTTTGTGTGGCTAGTTAAGAACATAAGAACATAAGCGTTGCCATACTGGGAGAGACCAAAGGTCCATCAAGCCCAGTATCCTGTTTCCAATACTGGCCAATCCAGGTCACACGTACCTGGCAAGATCCCAACAAGTAAAACAGATTTTATGCTGCTTATCCTAGAAATACTCACAAAACTATCAAATGGTAGAGCATAAGAGTCACGGTGCCAATAATTATTAAGTGGTATTGGAGAAGTCTCATTCAGTCGCCTAAGGTCTCTGGGTACATGCTGGTTACTCCCTTGACAAAGCTGCAAATGCGAAACAGGCACCTGTCGGGACTACAGCTATACCTGAGATCACACAAAGATAAGTGACTTTAACCTGTCTCCATGTCTCCAGTATGAAAATATGCGAAATTTAGTGCAATCATATTATCTAAATGTATGAGAGATATATAGACTTGCAAGTTGTTGCGGGGACCTTCAAATGCACTCAATCTGCAGCCCCCCCATTACCTCTCTACCCTCCTCTCCTCTTATGTTCCCACCCGTAACCTCCGCTCTCAGGACAAAGCACTCCTATTTGTACCCTTCTCCACCACCGCTAACTCCAGACTCCGCCCCTTCTGCCTCGCATCACCATATGCCTGGAACAGCCTTCCCGAGCCCATACGTCATGCGCCCTCCCTGCCCATCTTCAAGTCCTTACTCAAAGGCCATCTCTTCTCCCTTGCTTTTGGTGCATAACCACCTTCCCCACTCATGATACCTACACTGACTACATAGTTTGTAACCTTTAGATTGTAAGCTCTTTTGAGCAGGGACGGTCCTTCCCCATGTTAAACTTGTACAGCGCTGCGTAACCCTGGCAGCATTATAGAAATGCTAAGTAGTAGTAGTAGTAGGACCATAGTTGTATGACGTTGCCTCCGGCATTGGAAAGTATAAACAAAAGACAATATGAGTGCAGTCATGTGAAGACGTGCAGGATATACAGAAATTTCGAATATTAATAAAATACCAAAAAAATATTGTGAAAAAAAGATTAAAATAGCAAAGAAAGAAAACAAGACACAGTTGCACGTTTCACTTTATCACGGAAGTTTGGAGGTTGTCAATGATTATAAATTGTCACACTGTATAGGCTCACCAGACTGGTGGTAAAAACAGTAGCCTAAATGACTGAATGAGACTTCTCCAATACCACTTAATAATTATTGGCACTGTGAGTCTTATGCTCTACCATTTGATAGTTTTGTGAGTATTATCGTTCTATTGGTAGACTACAGCCACATCGACTTTTACAGTTATCCTAGAAATAAGCAGTGGATTTTCCCAAGCCCATCTTAATAATGGCTTATGGACTTTTAGGAAATTATCCAAACCTTTTTTAAACCCTGCTAATCTAACTGCTTTTCTGGCAACAAATTCCAGAGTTTAATCACATGTTGAGTGAAGAAATATTTTCTCCAGTTTGTTTTAAACTTACTACTTAGTAGCTTCATTGTGTGCCCCCTAGTCCTAGTGTTTTTGGAAAGAGTAAACAAACGACTTACCTCTACCCATTCCACTCAGTATTTTATAGACCTTAATTGGGACCTCTCTGAATATTGGCTGGGGCCCAGGTTGGTGGTCATGCCTGGATATTCATGCTGGGGGTCCATGGCTGGTTTCTAAGCTGGTCACTGCCACAGGCTGAATATTGACCTTCCGTGTACACTGATTTTGTAGCTGATTTTCCAAGGAAATGACTCATTTACTCAAAGCAGTAGAAACTCTGAGAGGTAATGTTGTCCTGGTAGACTGGATATGCCACACAATCTTTATGTGCCATCATTCACTGGGTTAGTGCATTTTACAATATTATTTGTTGCCACTTTTGATACCATTCTCACTTCAGAAGAACAAACAAGGTCACCCTTACCCGTGAGAGGACGCCAAGTTTCTTTCTTTTCAAAGTTATATTAAAGTGATCAGATTATAAATCTTTCTTTGCACCCTCTAAGCATGCCTCTCGTTATAGGTTACTGCAATGTGTGTAAATAAAATGTGAAAAAAATCAATACACTTTTAGATGGATTTTTTTTGTCATATATATAAAAAAGACAATACAAACTTTGTTATATATATAAAAAAGACAATACAAACATGACCTAGGATAGCTAAGAAAAACATTTACTGAAGTGGACTAGTACTGAACTAAGTATCATTGCTACCTGATGTATAATTAGAGCAGTTTATATGCTTCTGTACAAAACTTTCTAAACAGCTGAACAAAATGATCACAGGAAACATTAATGTTAAGGAAAGACATTTCTAGTTACTCTAAAAAGTCTGGCAGAAAAACTGTACTTTTACACATTATAGATGCAAATCAGACACATCTATGCAGAAAATGTCCTACAGTGGAAAGCAAAACAAACTAATAATGATTTGAGCTCTTACATTATTCGGGTATTCACAGTAAACTATCACTTTACATATCACCACCCCTAGAACGGTTCAAGCTTTGTCCGTAGAGGAACTTGTCTGAATATCTTTTGTTAGCGGAAAACTTCTCATAACCTACCAATTACACATTAAGCTGTTTCATACTATCTATATTACCTAATACAAAAGAGAGAAAATTGAAGGCACATTGGGTCTGATTTCCTGACCTTCAGTAGGTCAGGCCCTAAGTCTACTAAATAGGTTTAGGCAGCTTTTAGCTTTATCAACCCGGGACTGTGGCTGACTCTGTATATTCTGGGGTCTTGGTTTTTTGCTCCTTTCTTGCAATTCCAATAACTTAAAACATTTTCACCTTTGATTTCATCTTGAAATATCTTTTCAACCTTGAACTCAAGATACAAATTAGTGTTAACATACGTATTACTATACTACTACTATTATTATTAATCACTTATATATCATTACAGGGTGAACACAGAACTGTACAGACACAGATAAGAGAAAGTCCTTTCTCCATCAGGCTCACAATCCAGACTCACATTCAAGACAAATAAGAAGTATTAATAGCAGACCACTAGCAAAGTACAGCTACAAAAATCAGGCTGCCAACTCTAAAAAAGGATATAGAATTTAAAAAATGGTACCTGACCTATCAAGCTTTGCCCTAGATCTGGAAAGCATTCTAGATTGTGACTTTTTGAAGACAATTGTTCACCAGACAGGGCCATTCTTGGAGGGGGGGGGGGGGGGGTACAAATTGGGCCTCAGGCCCTGCACTGCCATAGTAGCATCAACCTTGACTTCCGATGTTACTTGGGAGTGCCGGCAGGCCAGGAATTGCAGCATCTCACTGATATAGGAAGTATAGTGTCCCTTCCTACTCTTCAAGATCTTGTGATGGAGGGGGGAAACCTGCTCTGGTTGAATCACCTAAAATTTGCCCTGTTATGAGTGGATATTTAACTTTTTGAAACAGTGGCAAAATGGTATCAGGGATGGGGTGAGAGGCTGCCAGTGCAGCTGCACCAGCTCCAAGTGTACGGCTTCATCAAGAATGGGAACTGCATGGGCTGAAATTGATTGACCTGCCAGGGGCGCCTCAGTTGCTGCAGTCACTCTGGCCCTTCCCCATGAGAGAGGGACTTCCTCTTTTCCCCCTGGGTTTGCACCAGGGCCCAAGTGATCATTGCACTACACTCATGGAAGCCATCTTTAGTATACTGCAATATCTTATCTGAACTCTATGAAAGAGTTTATAGGTTCAAATATTTCTAATAATATACTGGATTTCTTCATCTGACATGAACCGAAGCTTTTACAAATCCCTGACTTATTATCAGTTCTTTAAATTGACCATGTCATGTAACTTTTGATCCTGACATAAACTGATTACGTTATGTAACTCTCTATCCATTACTTTTGCATGACAAACGAATGCCTAAAGCCTCACTGTGATCCACTTTGGAGTGGCTGACTAGCCACAAAAGGCGGAAAAGACATTTCAGATTCAATTTTGGCAAAACTATAAACCTATAAAATACAATAACCATTGAGTAGGAGCAGGAAGGAAATACTTTTCCATTGCAAAGTAATTAATGGCTTCTGCATAAGCAGATGCTTGTGCGGTTACTCTTTCAGAGCGGATGTCTGGGGTTCTTTCTCCGCCTCTAGGGAATCACAGTTGATGCTATTTAAAATAGCAAATCTTCTGCATTCTGGTCCAGTCCATAAAGGTCAGCTAACATTTTAAATCGGGGCCCCCACTCGTTTAAAACATCATAGTCTATTTCTGAGTCTGAAGATCCGGATTCCAGAGAACTGAGGGATTCTACAATAGATTCTGATCCTTCATAGCCATAAATATGGAGGGTATCGTATGGTAATCCATCTCTGTCATTGTCCGCCTCGTCTTTTTTCACCTCAATCATGATTGCCATCTCCCCATTTCTAGAGGGCTTCTGGACCTGGGCATACAGGCACGGTTCAGGCCCCATATCTGGCCTTGACTTTGTTATATTTCTTTGAACGGAGTTGAGCACAGACACGTCGTAACTGTTGGTGTCCATTTCTCCTCCTCCTTCTTCATCATAGGCTACGAGTTGCTCATGAATTTCTGCCACGTTTTTTCCTAATATATTCACATCCTTCTTGTACCTTCTTCTTAGAACTATTAGCAGTGTAATTACTGAAAATAAATGATTAAATAGAATTATCATTATATGCAATTTGCTTCGAAAAACCCTAATACTAGAAATGATAAAGGCTCAGTGTCAATCACTCTATGCTACTATGTGGGGGGACTAGAAGTGTGATGCTTAAGAAAGGTTTCTGCTGTGTCGTTCCCCCCCCCCCCCCCCCCGTGTCTCACCAATCTGCCAGGGCAGGTGAAAGGGAGGGGGAAAGTCTCAGTCATTGGTAAACAGTAAGGGCCCGATATTCAAAGGATTTATGCTCCTAACTTGGAGAGTTCTGCTTATAAATTGGCCTCTTTGAAATTTCCTAGGGCTGAGCGCATAAATGTTTACTTAAAGGGGGTCAATATTCAAAGCATTTTAAGAAGCCAGAAATGGCTGCAGTTAAATTGTTTGTTTGGGGCTATCCGGTCATTTTCAGCAGCACTTAACTGGTTAGTGCTGCTGAAAATGTCCGGTGAGCGCCAAACTCATAACCGGCTATGTTGGGGGCAGTGGCGTAGCAAGGGCGGGGCGGTGGGGGTGGTCCGACCCGGGTGTCAACGGGTGGGGGGGTTCTCTGCTAGCGAATCCCTACCAGCTCCATCCACTCGGCAGCTGTGTGGTGCGGCGCCTCGCGTCTGCGCTGCTGTAAGAGAAGAAAATCGCCTCGTCAGCTCTTACCTCACTCTGTCCCGCCCTCGAGGAAATAGGATGTTACATCAGAGGGCGGGGACACAGTGAGGGAAGGGCCGACGAGGCAATTTTCTTCTTTTACAGCAGTGCAGAGTCACGCAAGGCGCTGGGTGGACGGACCTGGTAGACAGGTGGGGACTGGGTTGGGGGGGGTGCCTTGTTGCCCTGCAGCTGGGGGGGGGGTGCGCGCAGCACCGATCTGCCCCGGGTGGCAGTGAACTACAGAACGCCACTGGTTGGGGGTATTCTGGGGGCTGATATTCACCACTTAACTGGCCAAGGTCACTGTATAAATAGGACCACATAAAGGTCAGTCCTATCTCTGGGGCCCTTTTACTAAGTTGCGTAGGTGCCTACGCACATAGAACGCACGTTAAATTGGAACTACTGCCCGGCTTCCACGTGCCCCAGACAGTAATTCCATTTTTGACACGTGTCCAAAACACGTGGTAGAAATTTTCTACCGTGCGGTACTAACCTGGTAGTAATTGGCAGTGTACGCGCACTGATGATTACCTCCCGGTTAACATGTGAGACCATACCGCTAAGTCAATTGGTGGCGGTAAGGTAGGTCTCCTGCTGAAAATGGACGTGTGCTGGTTTTAATTTTGGCGCATATCCATTTTTCGGCCACCAAAAAAGGCCTTTTTTGCAGGCGTGCTGAAAAATGGACCTGCATGTGTCCAAAACACGTGCCTACACAAGCGCAAGCCATTTTTCAGCGTGCTTTCATAAAAGGGCCCCTTTATGCGGTGCCGATTAAGTGCCGAGTATAGCACTTGACTAGTTATGTTTTAGCTGCCTCTGCAATCTGGAAATTCAATGCCGAAGCCTGGACATGGCCCAGCTTTGAATTCTGGGCATAAGGCCGGCAGCGGTCATCAAAACTGATTGCTGCCTGCTATTGAATATCGATCCCAAAGTTTCACTAAACTTTTAAATTTGGGAGCCTAAAAAGTGGGAGTTAACAGGGGCGCATTTAGGGTGGGGAAAAGAAGCTAGGTGCTTAGCACAGATTTTTAGTACTAGGCTCATAAATCTAGGCAAACAAATGGTAGGCTAAAATTTAGGAGCATACCCCCCCCCCCCCCGATTCTGTATATGGTGCCTGAAAATCCACATGGAAACCGAAATGTATTGTATAACTTAATTAGTTAACTAGCTAATCAGCACTGTTAATTGGATTTTAACAAGCAATTATCAGCACTAATTGGCATTCAGATTTACGCACAGACCTTGCTAAGTGTATTCTATAAAGCGGTGCGCCTAAATTCTAAGTCAAAAAGTTGAAAAGGGGGCATGGCCATGGGCAGGGCATTTCTTAAATCTATGCGCATTACTACAGAATACACCCGATCTGTGCCTAATTTAGGTATCAAGATTTACACCAAGTAAAACGTGGCCTAAATGGACGTGGCCAAATTTAATCTCATGGCAAACTGTATATATCGTGTAGAAATTTAAGTCTGTTCTATAAAATTTAATTGTACTTTAGAGAATACACCTAGATGTAATTTTTTCCACGCGGATTTTTCAGGCTTCATATAGTGAATCTAGCCCATAACCTTTGAGCTCCAAAATTAAGATGAATTTTCAGCTGAAAAGTTATGCTCCTAAGTCTGTCTGAAGATAGGGCACAAATGTAGGAGGCTGATTTAGGGGCATGAATTTAGGATCTCAGCATTTTCTGAATATTGGGCCCTAATTTTATAACGGTACTAATGAGGAAACACCACTTACGAAATTCTCCCTTCTTAAAAGAATGTGGAATGACAAGACACATGCACTTGTTATGTGACTTGGGTATAGCATGTTTTGGGTTAGGTCTTCGGTGGAGTCCATGAGTTTTGCATACCCTGTATAAAATATATGCATTTACACATACATCCTTGGATTCTAAATATCGCGCCTTAATTTCCATGCAGAAATCGAAGCGTATTCTGCAACAATGCGCATAACTTAATTGGTTAACTAGCTAATTAGCGCTGTTAATTGGATGTTAACAAGCAATTATCAGCACTAATTGGCATTAATTGAGATTTATGCACATAACTGGCTGTGTATTCTGTAACAGTGCGCTTAAATTCTAAGTCACATAGTTGAAAAGGAGGTGTGGCTATAGATGGGGCACGGGCGTTTCTACAATCTATGCGCATTATTATAGAAGACACCCTCTTTGCACCTAATTTAGGCGTTGGGATTTATGCTAAGTAAAACGTGGCCTAAATGGATGTGAACAAATTTGGTTACATGGATAGGTGCTTAGCATATTCTGTATACTGCACGGAAATTTAAGCCTATTCTATAAAATTTAGGCGTACTTTAAAGAATATGCCTAGGTGTATTTTTTTCCACATGGATTTTTCAGGCACCATATATAGAATCTAGCCCATAGTACTTAAGGCATGAATATTTATACCTGCTCCTGAGCCGGTGTAAATGTTCGCAGCTTCATTTCAGTAGCAATTTCTGCAGTTTTTAATAAATACACTTGAGCACCAATGCATCCTTATAAAATAAGCCCAAATTAGTCACCCAGTTGACTTCCTAACCTAGGTAAATTGTTATTTATTTACCCTCCTAATATCCGGAGGTAGGGTCTATGTTAGGCAGATTCTGGATGGAGCAACAGAGACATTTTGAAATGTTTGCCTAGGTTCCATCTTGATGGTTATAGAACAGGATAGAAATAATAAACTGGGTTGAATTAGGAAGGACATATAATAAAAGACCGTTCCATTAATTGCCATAACTCAATAGAGAAGACAAGCAAACACAGTGAAGGTGATACCAAACAAATGGAGCTAGATGATGTGTGAATCAAGCAAAGATTTTATTCAAACATCCAATGGGCGACACGAATCGTAATGGCCTACCTCAGGAGTCTCTTCAATGTGGACGTGTGTGCAAACACTCTAACTTTCATATAACACCAGATTTCAATGCACCTTTAAACATGCAGTACCGCCGCTCAACATAAAACCATAGATTCACAAACATAACAGCAGCTACGACAGCTTGAGCGGCGGTACTGCATATTTAAAGGTGCATTGAAATCTGGTGTTCTATGAAAGCTAGAGTGCTTGCACACATCCACATTGAAGAGACTCCTGAGGCAGGCCGTTGTGGCCGAAACACGATTCGTATCGAGTCCATTGGATGTTTGAATACAGTTTTTGCATGATTTACACATCACCTAGCTCCATTTTTTTTGGTGTCACCTTCGCTGTGTTTGTTTGTCTTTTACTGTGCGAGGGACTTTGTTCTTCTGTTTTTGTCGATAACTCATTTGAGGTCAGTTTTGATTATCTGGAAGCCCAAAGGTCCAGGAGAAATAATCTTGGGCCAAACAAACAACAAACAAGAGAAAAAAAAATACTACTAATGTAGAACGGAACACGATGGCTGCAATTTAGTCACAGACTTTGCAGAAATTTACAATGAATATTTGCTTATTTTGAACTTAAATGTACATTTTAAGTTATCTAGGACCCCTTTTACTAAGCTATGGTAAAAGGGGGCCTGCGCCAGAAATGGTGCACACTGGGGGAAGGAACTACCGCCGGGCTGCTGTGGTAGTCCGTCGGTAGTTCCGGAATAGTGAGTGGTAAGCCCCCTTTGGGCTTACCGCCGCTCAGTAAAAGACCCCACTAATGAGCTCAAATGCTATGTGGCTTATAGATTTGATAATATTGCATTATTAATTAGTGCATTGGAGTGAAATAACAAAAGTGCTATAAATGTCTGTCATGGTACAATATTTTCAAAATGAAATTTTACAGCATTTTACAAGGAATTTTAACAGTTTTGGCTTAAGGACTCATTGTCAATATTTTCTGAATGTGTAGGTGTTAAAAACATAGGGCCCTGTTTACTAAGCTGCGTTAGTGTCTTTAACAAGCATTAACCATGTACACGCGTTAACCGTGTATGCACCTACAATATCCCTATAGATGCCTACATGGTTAGTGCGCGTGCTAATTGTAGGCATGTTAAAAACACTAATGTGCCTTAGTAAACATGGCCCTTAGCCTTTTTCTGTGATTCTATGATGGGAACAAAGCTAAAAATACATTTTTCAAAGTCTAAAGTACAGTATACGATAAGCAGAAATCTTGCAAACTTACTGAGTATGGTTAGAATACACACAAGAATAGCAACCAAGGCATGAATGCTAATTCCTGTTTGTTTGAAAGCCACTTCACAAAACGTGTGTTCTCCTTCTTCATTACAGGTGCAGATACCGATGGTGAGAGTGTTTGTACTGCTCAGTGGTGGAGAGCCGTTGTCGGAGATAACGATGGGTAAATAGTGGACTTTAGATACTTCCTGTTTAAAGCCTCCATACTTGACGATGACCTTGGCCGTGTTGTCTGCAGAAGATAACGATGAGTTAATTTAGAGACGATGACAGACATCCAAGCGTCTATCTTACGGGTCCTTTTACAAAGCTGCAGTAGAACGTGGCCTTATCGCGTGCTTACTTGAGTTTTTCCTGTGCACTAAATCCATTTGTACCACAGCTGGAAAGTGGCCGGTTTTCCATTTTCTGGATTAATGACTACGCACTAATGTTACTAATGTTGACATTACGGTGTGGCCATCACCAAACATTAGTGCATGAACCCTTATTGCCACCTATTTTGTAGGCAATAAGGGTTTATGCGCTAATCAGTTAGCGTGCAACAATGTGGATGTGCAAACTGATTAGCACAGAAACACCCACTCTCTGCCCCCCAGACATGCCCTCTCCCAGTAAAATAAAAAATTGTTTGAGCGCGTGGTTTGCGCATGCACATTAGGGCTTACCACGGGACATGTTAGTGCGTCCTATGGTGCACCCTTTGAAGTTGTGGGAGGCACGTGATTGTGCTTAATGCAGCTAAGTAAAAGGAACCCTTACTCAGAATTGCCTATTAAGGGCCCAATTCTACATATATAGCACCTAAAATTAATGCGCGTTAGGCAATTGCGCCTAAGCATTTTCTAAATTTATGTACGGTAGTCAAAATACGCTAAGACATAGTTCAAGTGACTAAATCTATGTGAGTCCTTTTACACCAGTGAAAAGCTGGTGTAAATCCCTGCGCGTAGATTTACGTGCACTGGCCTCAAGTTTTTTAACAACGCACGTAGGTTTTGGAATACTCATAAAATGCCCATTTCCACGCCCCTAAGCACACCCCTTTATGCCTGCGCATGTTAGAATTTAGGCGCAGTACACTACAGAAGACGCTTACCAATGTACACACATAAATTCTAATTTTTGCCAATTAGCGCTTGTTATTGCTTGTTAAGAGCTGTTAACAACGCTTAACAGCTTGTTAAAACAATTAATCTACGCTGGTATTTCTGTTGCAGGATCTCCTGTTCATTCTAAATTGTCTCTCAAACTCCTTGGTGTCATCTTCGATTCTAACTTTACCTATCATTCTTACATCACTAATATAGTACAGCGCAGCTACTACAAACTTAAAATGGTCTTCTCAGAATGTCAGCTGTTCATTAAATAAGTTCTACGGATCTTCATTCATTCATTCATTAGTAATTTCCAACCTAAACTACTGCTACTGTGGGTTGAAAGGTTTCTCTGGAGGAAGCAGATGGTGAGTGAGATACAGCTTGCTTCTTGGAGTTCAGACAATGCAAAGAAGTGCAAAAGCTTGACCTCTTGGTAGACCTGCAAGACTGTGAAACGGCAGACCTCTTGCCTAAGGATTTAATTTCATGCAACTTCAGGACAGAGAAAAAAAAATCTCAGAAACAATTTTCCATGCAACCTTTTCCTTTTCAGAAGTTAAAGGAAGCAATATCTGAAAAGGGAAACGGACTTGATATACCATGTTTTTGTGATTTTTGCAACTAGATTCAAAGTGCTTTACATAGTATATACAGGTACTTGTTTGTACCTGGGGCAATGGACGGTTAAGTAACCTGCCCAGAGTCACAAGGAGATGCAGTGGGAATTGAACGCATTTTCCCAAAGTCCGCTGTACTAACCACTAGGCTACTCCTCCACTCTGCTTGATAAGCAAACCAATTGACAGTCTCTTTAAAATATTTTCGCCTTATTTCTGCCCCAGATTTAAATCTGGCCCCATGTTTCTTGATTTTCTTATAGAGGGGTCCTTTTACTAAGCTACAGTAAGCACTACTGCGTGCTTACTGCAGGGTAAAACGCATTACCACAGGGCTCGCTGAGGCATCCTGTGGTAGTATTGGTCTCATGTGTGCTTCCAAAGCACTGGAGTGGAGGAGTGGCCTAGTGGTTAGGGTGGAGGCCTTTGGTTCTGGGGAACTGAGTTCAATTCCCACTTCAGGCACAGGCAGCTCCTTGTGACTCTGGGCAAGTCACTTAACCCTCCATTGCCGCATTGAGCCTGTCATGAGTGGGAAAGCACAGGGTACAAATGTAACAAAAATAGAATTATTTTTTAGCACTGGGGGTGTGTCTGTGGGGGGTAGAGAGTAGGTGTGTTCTGTGCTAATCAATTAGTGCAGCGACACTGCCGCACGCTAACCGATTAGCGCAGGATTAGAGCATGAACACTTACCACTTAGAAACAGGTGTTGGTAAGTGCTGACCTGCTAATGCCAATGGGGAAATAACACGTGGCCATTAGGAAAATGGGGCCATTTTACTGCCGCACTAAAAGTGGCCTCAGCACACAGGAAAGACCCGTGCTGGGGACAGCGCTGGCCACTTTTTAGCACAGCTTAGTAAAAGGGCCCCAGAGTTAGGGAGAAAGAAGAACTTTAGCTCATAGGATGTTTTCTGACCACCAGACAGAACAAGACGTATGCATATTCCCTTGGATTCTATAAATGGCGCCAAAAATATGCGTTGAAATCTGTTTGCGGATCGAAGATGTGCACACAAATTAATTAGCTAATGAGCCATTAACTTGCAATAGCGTGATGCTAACAATCGTTGCAGTTAATTGGCCGAAATTGGAATTTGTGCACGCATCTTCCTACACATTATCCTTTAACACCAGGCACTCAAATGCTCTAGAGTGTGACTCAAAAGGGAGCATGTCCAGGGGCAAGGCAGGGGCAGTCCAAAAAATTGCATGCATTTTTATAGAATAGCATCATTCCCGCACCCAAATGCCAGCTGGTCTAAATATCAATGCCCAATGTTCGGCACCAGAATCAGCTCTTAGCTTTATTCTATAAACTAGTATAAAAGGCCCATTTCGGTAGGCAATGAAATGGGCGCTAGCAAGGTAATCCCCCCCCGCAGCATCCTTCCTGTCTCCCCTGCCCCCCCTGCAGCCACCCGTCTGGTCTCAGGACCCCCAGCAACCCTCCTCTGCCCCTGCAGCCACGCATGTGCAGCGGCCCTCCTCTCTCCCCTGCAGCCACCCATGTCCAACGACTCTCCTCTCCCCCTGCCCCCCCTGCAGCCACCCATGTCCAACAACCCTCCTCTCCCCCTGCAGCTACCCATGTCCAGCGACCCTCCTCTCCCCTCCCCCCCCTGCAGCCACCCATGTCCAACGACCCTCCTCTCCCCCTGCCCCCCTGCAGCATCCCTTCTGTCTCCCCTGCCCTCCCATGCAGCCAACCATCTGGTCTCAGGACCCCCTCCCCACCTCCCTCTTCCCTGCCTGCCCCTGCAGCCATCCATATCCAGTGACCCTCCTCTCCCCCTGCAGCCACCCATGCCCAGCGACCCTCCCCTCCCCCTGCCCCCCTCCAGCCACCCATGTCCAGCGACCCTCCCCTCCCCCCTTGGCGCATCACCCAAGCCCCTACCCCCCCTCAGGCACATCAATCCCCTCGCCACCCGCAGCCGCCAATACTAATGCTGTCCGGCCGCTGCTGTGTCTCCTGTTGAGCAGCAGCGGCTGGTACAAAAAGAAAAAAGCCAAAAAAAGATTTTAAACCTGAAACACAGCTCCATAGACAGCCATCTGGCATTGGCTGTCATTTCTGCAGCCGCTGCTCCTCTCCCTTCTGACGTCGCTGCGCTCCTCTGGGGTCTTCCTGCAGGGGCAGTGACGTGGAGGGGAGAGGAGGAGTGGCTGCAGAGACGACAGCCAATGCCAGATGGCTGGCTACGGAGCCGTGTTTCAGGTTAAAAATCTTTTTTTGGCTTTTTTCTTTTTGTACCGGCCACTGCTGCTCCACAGGAGAAGCAGCAGCGGCCGGACAGCGTTAGTATTGGTGGCTGCGGGTGGTGAGGGAGTTGATGTGCCCGGGGGGGGGGGGGGGGTAGGGGCTTGGGTGATGCGCCGGGGGGAGGGTCTTGGGTGATGCGTCGAGGGGGGTAGGTGCTTGGGGGGGCACTGAGAGCTGATTGGTAGGCAGGGGGAGGAGTAGGGAAACACGCGGACTCCTCCCCCTGCCTGGCTCGCGGTTTTGCAGGGCAGGGGCTTGGGTGTTGCGCCGAGGGGGGGCAATGACAGCTGTTTCCCTACTCCTCCCCTTGCCTTGGAATCAGCTTTCAGAGACATCACTGACGTCAGTGCATTCTAAACTGCCTAGCAGACCACCTCCGAGGGAGCCACGGTCCCAGGCACATTAGAACGTTGGAGGTGAGATTTATTATATAGGATGGTGTTCAACTCAGAGCGCTGTTTATAGAATAGCGCTCCACACTGCTTTTTGCCGGTGCTGATTTTTCAGTACCGTTTATAGAATTTACCCCATTGTGGCTCCTAAGCTGTAACATTTAAGATTTGATTGAGTAATCGGTAAATTGTCGACGTAATAGTCAGGGCCGGTCTTAGGCAGAGGCGACCGAGGCGGCCGCATAGGGCCCCGCGCCTAAGGGGGCCCCGAGCGGCGCGCCTCAGCTCTGCCTCGCCGCCGGACTGCCGCTGCTCGCCTGCCCTCCACCCATGTCAAACGACGGGACTCTCCGCGTTCCCCTGCTTCCCCTCTCTCCAGGCACCTGAGCCCCCCTCCCGTCCGAGCCCCCCCTCCCCGACCCGCGAAACGACCCTCTTCTGTCACCCGACCCGGCCGGCACCTCACCTGACCCAACATTTCAAAAAAAATCTTCAAGCGGTGATGCCTGCGTCTGACTAGAAGAAGAAAAACCGCTTCGCGGTTCGTCCATTGGCCGGCCTTCCCTCATGTCCCGCCCTCTGATGTAACTTCCGCAAGGGTGGGACATGAGGGAAGGCCGGCCAATGGACGAACCGCGAAGCGGTTTTTCTTCTTCTAGTCAGACGCAGGCATCGCCGCTTGAAGATTTTTTTTGAAATGTTGGCTCAGGTGCCGGCCGGCCGGGTCGGGTGGTAGAGGAGGGTCGTTTGGTGGGGAGGGGGGGCTCGGACGGGAGGGGGGCTCAGGTGCCTAGAGGGGGAGCAGGGAAACGAGTCTCGTGCTGGACAAGGGTGGAGGGCATGGGGGACGGGGATGGGGGGGGGTGTTACTGGACATGGGTAGATGGCGGGGGGGGGTTGGACATAGGTGGATGGCAGTTGGCAGGGGGGACAGGAGGGTTGCTGGACATGGGTGGATGGCAGGGGAGGGGGGTTTCTGGACATGGGTGGATGGCAGGGGAGGGGGTTTGGACATAGGTGGATGGCAGTTGGCAGGGGAGGGCAGGAGGGTCGCTGGACATGGGTGGATGGCAGGGGAGGGGGGTTTCTGGACATATGTGGATGGCAGGGGGGACAGGAGGGTCGCTGGACATGGGTGCATGGATGGGAGGCGGTTTCTGGACATAGGTGGATGGCAGGGAGGACAGGAGGGTCACTGGACATGGGTGGATGGTAGGGGAGGGGGGTTTGGACATAGGTGGATGGCAGTTGGCAGGGGAGGGCAGGAGGGTCGCTGGACATGGGTGGATGGCAGGGGAGGGGGTTTCTGGACATATGTGGATGGCAGGGGGGACAGGAGGGTCGCTGGACACGGGTGCATGGAGGGGAGGGGGTTTCTGGACATAGGTGGATGGCAGGGGCGGGCAGGGAGGACAGGAGGGTCACTGGATATGGGTGGATGGCAGGGGAGGCGGGTTTGGACATAGGTGGATGGCAGTTGGCAGGGGAGGGCAGGGGGGACAGGAGGGTCGCTGGACATGGGTGGATGGCAGGGGAGGGGAGTTTCTGGACATAGGTGGATGGCAGAGGGGACGGGGGGTTGCTGGACATAGATGGATGGCAGGGGGGACAGCAGGGTCGCTGGACATGGGTGGATGGAGGGGAGGAGGGTTTCTGGACATGGGTGGATGGCAGGGGAGGACAGGGGGGTCACTGGACATGGGTGGAGGGCAGGGGAGGGGGATTTCTGGACATAGGTGGATGGCAGGGGCGGGCAGGGAGGACAGGAGGGTCGCTGGACATGGGTGGATGGCAGGGGAGGGGGGTTTCTGGACATAGGTGGATGGCAGAGGGGACAGGGGGGTTGCTGGACATAGATGGATGGCAGGGGGGATAGGAGGGTTGCTGGACATGGGTGCATGGAGGAGAGAGAAGAAATGCTGGACATGGATGGAGGCGAGGGATGAGTGAGGAAGGCGATGAGGTGAGGGAAAAGGAAGAGAGGAGAAAAAGTGCACATGGATATAGAAAATAGGCAGAAGCTGGATCCACTGGACAGTCAAGTCTGCAGAGGACCCAGCTTTTACTTACGGATGTAGGGCAAGAAATGAAGAAGAAAGGCGGAAAGTAAAGAAATAAATGTAAAGGAAGCCCTGGAAACGGAGTTAAGAGGACAGATAGCAGCACAATCGGATACTGAGCCAGCATGATCAGAAAAACGAAGTTACCAGACAACAAAGGTAGAAAAAAACTATTTTATTCAGGATTTATTAATTGGAATATGTCAGTTTTTGGAAATGGTGGGGGTTCCCTAGCGTTTACAAGCTGCCGTCATTTAAAGATAATTTTATGCACTGAGATATGTTGGGCATATTTTATTATTAAAAACAGTTTTGCTGGATTACATAAATTATACGACTTGGAAATTAAACTGTGTGATATGAATGATAAGAAGGGGATTCAATGAGGATTTGCACCACACCATTGCGCTTGTGACGCAAAGAACATAACTGTTCAGATGGATGTGAGAGGCAGTTAGATCTGATGAACCCCGAAAATAATTTGGAGTAAATCGTGGATGACTATAAAAATTTGTAAACCCTGCAGTGAATATATACGTTTGGGACGCTAATAGGATATTGGATGGAAGTTTAGTCCCCACATTTGTTCTATCTGGTGGGCTGTAATTTGAATAGTTTTTGGAAATGTGCATCTGTGATATTTTTCAAGTAAGTTTCAATTTTTGTAGTATTGCTGCATGCTGAGTCTGACTTCTTGAGGTAACTTTCCAGTTCAGTATTTTGCCTTCATGTGTTTTTCAGGTGTGATCAAGGAAGGTACAGTATTCTGCTAGCGTATAGTTTGCAGCCCTTTTTGTTTGTTTTTTTTTCACTAGGTTGTGCACTGGTGTTTTAGAGCCCGGTGTAATTACAGTTGCCTTTCCACGCCACGCATAAGGTTGTAGCTCATTCTGTCCTTGGAATTAGTGCTGTTTATGGTTTGTTAAGGTTATGAGTGTGTTTTTGCACAAGTTTGTGTATAGTGTTTTGCAGTGGAGAGATTGTGTGTTGGCCTTACTAAGGTGGCACCAAACATCAGAAAGGGTGTAGAGCCTAAATCATGACACACTACCTCTAAAAGGGTGTTTTGTGGCTCTACATGAGAATTGTGATATTATGATCCCTTGCTAGCTTCATATTGTTGACGGTCTGCATTTTCCGTATGGCTGGTATATTGGTGTATAAGGTATTAATTGTGTCTATTTTATTTTTACTTATTTTTTTTCTGTGTGTTGTCAGACAATTATGGATGACAGACAGAGTCGGAGTCTTCTTGAGTCAGAGAGTTGTGGTATATATTTTAAAACAATTTTAATACCTTGGTGGTCTATATGTTTTTATATTGTACATTATATTTTACACATCACTTAATTTTATTGTATATCTTTTCATTTCATTTTTCTTTTATTGCATATATGGGTTACAGAGTAATAGGGGAATTTGAAAGTACTGAATCTTTTCTTAATATTTTTCCTTTATTCTCCTTTGTTATGAGAATTGGAACTACTAATTGTAGTGGACTTGACCTGAATAATTTCTGGGGAGGGGAGGTTTCATGATAGCATTGTGCTTATTATTTCAATCATTTTTTTTGTACAAGTTTAGCTTCATTTGTCGTTATTTGAAATTTCATTATAAAATGTTCTAAAAATGGAATAATCGTATCAATGGGGCGGAGCTAGGGTGGGGCGGGGCTACAGTGGGCGCGGGGCTAGGATGGGGCCCCACCAAATTGGTCTGCATAGGGCCCCGCACTTGCTAAGACCGGCCCTGGTAATAGTTTTCCATGCTAGTGAAGCGTGAGGCCTCTTGTAATGTAAGACCCTAAGCTGTAGCTTGTCTAATTTATACGTAAATCTGGCCTTGTCACCAGATACCACCTACTTTCTCTCTATCTCACAAAATATTAAAAAAAAGCTCTTGTTTTTAGTTATTAAAAATGAACACAAGAGTTCTTTAACTTCTATTTAATGAATTACAGGTGTTCATTTTTCTCTCTCATGCCAGGAAGATGTTTTACAGAATGAGCTTCTTGAGACTGGAACAGGGAGTGGGAGAGAAGGGGCAGGCAGTTCCTCATGTTCTCAAGGTCACACTGAAAGTAGAGTCAGAAACGCTGATTAGATCTGAAAGGGAGTCTCCAGGTTTTACACCTCTGTTCTCTTAGCCTTTAATGCACTGCCAACCCCCTATCTGATATCCTTTGAAGGGAAGCAACATAATACCATGATTATCTTGCAACGTGAAATTGCTTCTTTCTGTATCCAAGTAATATGTGAATCTCGTTTCTGGTGTCATTTCATCCTTGTCAACAGCAGAAATTTGTGAAATCACCTGCAAGAAATTGAAGGGATTGCAGTTTGAGAGTCTGTTATCGGAGACTACCAGAACAGTAATTGTTACTGATGTTGAAATTATACCAGCCGATATACGGCTGGCAGCGGACAAAGATTTTTTTGTCTGCTGCCGGCGCTAAAACTGGAAATTCAATATTGGGCCCTGTTCGGGCTTTGTCATTGAATTTCCAGTTTTTTAAAAGTCGGCTAGAGCATGCCCAGTTAAGTCAATATTCAAACTTAACCAGCCAATGGCTAGCCCTTTTACAAAGCGACGGTAAGCCCAATGCATGATTACCTTGCGCCAATCTGGAGCTACCACCGGCCCAATGCGGGCGCCAGCAGTAGTTCCACCCCCAGCGTGCGGCATTTCCGGCACTAGCGGAAATATTCAAAAAAATATTTACACAGGTGCTAATCTGGTGGTAATTGGGCAGCGCTACGCGCTACCTGGCTACCACTGGGTTAGCGCGGCAGCCCTTACTGCCACTTCAGTGGGTGCTGGTAACTTTACCCCCCCCCACATGGCCATACAGTAAGTGAAATATTACCACGTGACCATTTCTTTTTTTGGCCTTTTAATCCGCTGTGGTAAAAAGGGCCTCAGCGAGTGGCAAAAACGAACCCCACTGCTAGCGCAGGGCCCTTTTTACCGCAGCTTGGTAAAAAGGACCCCAAAGATAGGACAGCTATTTATGCAGTCCTATGTATGTGCTAAACATGGCTGGTTAGCTCTGAATATTGGGAGCTAACTGGACTCCACCCCGGAACGTCCCCGATGTAGCCTGTTTCCAGATTGGCGCTAACCAGTCATTACGTGTCACTGAAAATGACTGGATAGCTGTACAGAAGTGAGTTAACCGGTCGGCGGCCGTCCCCAGCTGGTTAACTCACTTTGAATATATCAGCCGGATAGTTTATAGGCATACCAACCACCTATTATATGCTTTAGTCTAAGTAGGCAAATAGTAGGGGGGAAGGATGGCCTTTTGTAATTAAAAGGGTTATGGAAACTGGGGAAAGCCATTGAGGATATATGGGATGGATTTATTGGCACTGTTGTTTTGCCAGTTCTTGCCTCTCTGACCTCGTGTGCAACTTTCTTTAAATCAGTCACCTTACTTTCTGATTCTTCTTACTCTCTTACCTATGTATGGGGTCTTTTACTAAGGTGCACTGAAAAATGGCTTATGGTAGTGTAGGCACGGGTTTTGGGCACACACAGATCCATTAAAGCCTGTAAAAAAGGTCTTTTTAAAATTTTTGCTGAAAATGGTCATGCAACAAAATCAAAATTGTCACACATCCATTTTGGGTCTGTGACCATACTGCCAGCCATTGACCTAGCGGTAAACACTCACACAGTAACCGGGTGGTAATGACCTACGTGCGTCAAATGCCACTTGGCGCGTGTCTGATATGCGCTTTTGAAAATAATTTTTTGGATGCACGTATTGGACACGTGCCAAAAATGAAATTACCGCAAGAGCCACACGGTACCCAGATGGTAACTCCATTTTGGCACATGTTGTCATTGTAAGTAGTATACTATTGGGCTCATTTTCGAGAAGGACGTCCATCTTTCGACATAAATCGGAAGATGGACGTCAATCTCCCAGGGTCGTCCAAATCGGTATAATCGAAAGCCGATTTTGGACGTTCTCAACTGCTTTCCGTTGCAGGGACGGCCAAAGTTCAAGGGGGCGTATCGGAGGTGTAGCAAAGGCGTGACTTGGGCGTGACTAACACTTGGATGTCCTCGACCCATAATCGAAAGAAACAAGGACGTCCTTGACGAACACCTGGACGACTTTACCTGGTCGTGTTTTTCTTATGACTAAGGCACAAAAAGCTGTCTGAAATGACCAGATGACCCCTTACTCCCCCAGTGGTCACTAACCCCCTCCCATCCTCAAAAAACATCTTTAAAAATATTGATTGCCTAAAATTAAATAAAAAATATTGATTGCCAGCCTCTATGCCAGCCTCAGATGTCATATTCAGGTCCATCACAGTAGTATGCAGGTACCTGGAGCAGTTCTAGTGGGTGCAGTGCACTTCAGTCAGGCGGACACAGGCCCATACCCCCCTACCTGTTACGTTTCTGGAGGAAACAGCGAGCCCTCCAAAACCCACCACAAACCCACTGTACCCACATCTAGGTGCCCCCTTCACCCGTAAGGGCTATTGTAGTGGTGTACAGTTGTGGGTAGTGGTTTTTTTTTTTTGGGGGGGGGGGGTTGGGAGGCTCAGCACACAAGGTAAGGGAGCTATGTACCTGGGAGCAATTAATGAAGTCCACTGCAGTGCCCCCTAGGGTGCCTGGTTGGTGTCCTGGCATGTCAGGGGGACCAGGGCATTACAAATGCTGGCTCCTCCCATGACCAAATGGCTTGCATTTGGTCATTTCTGAGATGGATGTCCTTGGTTTCCATTATCGCCGAAAATCAGAAACGACCAAGTCTGGGGATGAACATCTCTATGGATGACCAAATTTCAGGATTTGGGCATCCCTGACTGTATTATCGAAACGAAAGATGGACATCCATCTTGTTTTGAAAATACGGGTTTCCCCGCCCCTGGATGGGGATGTTTTGCGAGGACGTCCAAATCAAAACGAGGACGTCCCTTTCGATTATGCCCCTCCACGCCACACTTTGTATTGTTATTTGAATATTTTTTACTGCTGCAATTGCCTATTGTTCGTTTGATCTATTCTTACTGTACACCTCCTTGAGTGAATTCCTTCAAAAAGGCGGTAAATAAATCCTAATAAATAAATACATAATAAATTAGTGGTAAAACTGCCATAATAAATTAGTTAGTATGGCATAATGTGGAGGATCTCATGCAAAACCCAATGTGAGATCCATATGGTGGACTTGGGAGGACATTCAGGAAGGAAAGTGTGTGTGGTGGGCAGCGGGGTGGGGGGGGGCAGGGGGGAAGGAAGGGGAGGAGGTGGATAAAAGAAAGTTGAGAAAGATTTAAAAATGAGTAGTTTTCTTAAAAATTAACCATTTACCATTCCTTCTGGGGCGTTTTCACAAACTTTGGGCTCATATAATTCAGCAAATTCTGGAGCATTGTCATTTACATCAAGGACCTTTATGGAGACTTGTACGTGTGACTCAGTCATGGGAGCTGGAAGAAAGAGGAAAAGAAATGGAATCAATTCCTGGTTGAAAGCTTACAATCTCACCCCCCCCCCCACTTTGTAAAATTGCTTTTTCTCTCAGCTATTCTCAGCAACTGTAAGAAACCAGACAGTACCCCTTAATTTTGTAGGGCAGAGCACATACTGTGGCTGCATACCATAATTTGTGATGTTATTATCAAGAGTATAATTATATTATAAGTGTAGCAGGCAGGCTAGTATTTATTTAGGCTTAATGTTTTTCTCCATGGACACAGAATAGGAGACAAGCCATAGCCCTAAATGTTCCTTTTACTTATTTTGTCCGTTCAGCTCTTCTGGAAGTTGAGGTGCTGAAGAGTTTAAGTAGTGAATACTAAATCCCCCTTTTACAAAGCCACGCGGTAATGCCGCACCGGCAGCCGCTAACTAATGCAGCTTCGTAAAACGGGGGTGGGGGTCTACCAAAACAATAATTATCCCAGCAACCTGATTTCAATGTGGCTTAACAAAACAGTTAATCAAGGTTAAAGTACACAAAACAAAGTGAATACTACTACACCATACCATATTACGAAGAATAAAATACATAAATATCATACTGTAATGGTATCAGTTTATTATATTTTGCTGGATTATATATACACCAATATATTTGTGCAGCTTTTTTATATTTGACACTGCAGCAGAGAGAATAGTTTCATTTCAAGCCCCTCTCTCCCCATCCCTTTTTCTGGGAACTTCTGATAGCAGGGATAGTTAATTACAAACACTTAAACACAAAAGAGCTTCCTCTGCCCTCCCACCTAACAAAAGCATGACTAAGGTGGGCACCTGAATACCCCATTGAAAACAAAGAAGTCAGAGGAAAAGCATAAACAGAACATTTGCCTGTCATCAGAGGTATACCTGCCCCTCCCATCATCTATCAGACAAATGGACGCCAGGACATCTGCAGAAAGAAGGACTTATAATGTGGTCATGTGAACAGACTACATTAACCATAATGCCTTGCAAAATATCCAGGACATGCACACACCATGCTTCTCTGCTAACATTATAAAAGGCCTGGAAACAGCCCAGCTCGCTCTCTTGGAACCTGCCTCCTCTTGGAACCTGCTGCTCTCTTTGGGGTCCGCTGATGCCTTGTTCCTGAAACATGTGCTCATCAATCAGCTGGACCACAGCATGCTTGTAACAAGGACTTGTAAGTAACATAACTTTTGATCTAGACCTGCTACTTTGCCTTACTTAAGCACAGATTATCTGTAAAGATCTCTTAAAACCTACCTCTCGTGTGCAATTGTATATTAAATCAACCTTTTGAAGCTAAAATTACGGTCTCTTTGTGTTCTGAGTATATGGTATCTTTTATATATACTTAATTTATTTAATTTATTGCAATTATCACCTTTGGTGATTGGTGGAAAATTTAATATCCTAAAACTTATAAATACAGCACCTGCTCTTAAATTATAAACAGTAGCGAGTGCTCTCTAGAGCTCTTTTCCCCAAATAAATAATTTCTTGTAACAATACGACTGTCTTATAAATCTTCTAGGTCAAAAAGAACACATTAACTCATGACAGTTCACATTTTTATATTACATCAACCAATATTGGATGTATCATCATAACAGTTTACTCCTGAGGGAGGTATATCATGTATCAAAATCTCTTTGGTATGTACTTACGGTTTTGGTAAATCTCATAGGCTGCTATGGTTAAGTTGTGCCAGGCACTGGTTTCTCTGTCCAGTGTCCCTGTGTTTACAATATTTCCGTTGGTCTTTGTTACCTCGATAGGGCCCTTTTCAATGGGTCGCCTGATGAGGTACCTGCATTAGTGAACAAAGGAACACAGAATATATACTCTTTTGAGAATTTATCAGGTTTGCCAGGGTGATTTTTGGACAGTCTTTGCTTCTTTCTTTTCCACTTCTTTTACCAGAAAAGGCAGATAGAACTGATGCCCACAGAGCACTTTAAAGTTTTAGAATGGGTATCCAAAACTTCTTATCTGTTGATTCAACACGTTGGCCTCCGTATTCCCTTTCTAATATTGGTTTATCTCAGTTTACCAACTCACATTTTTAAAAAAATTAAAATTCGAAAGGTCTTTTTAAATTCTTGGAACCAGCTTTTCAGCCCTTACTTTTCCTCTTAAAGGGGGAATACAAACACATTTTCCCTTTGAAAATTACCTAGGGAAAAGGTGCTCACAGAGATTTACACCAGCCTATACTTTTCCCTCTGAGGGGTCAATGATCAAAGGTTCGTGGCAGAGTCTTCACTCTACCGTGAACCTAGTGCAGTAAAATTGCTGCAGCATCTCAAAATAAACACGCCAATTAATACTAGGTTAAAATTGCGGCAGCAATCTGCTGCTCAGCGCTAAATGTCGACTTTCTTGTCAGTGCCTCAGCAGTGATTGGCTCAGGCAAGGACAGGAGAGTTGACATTAAAAAAACAACAAAACCCCCCAAAACATAAGCATGCCACGGCATGCATCAGCCCCTTACTCCCAACCTGACACCTGTTCCCACCCCTCAAACACAATCCTGTTCCCCAGCGGCACCTACCCCGGCCCTACATACATGACCACCCCTTATCCCCAAACATTAAAAAAAATGCCCTGGCGGCTCACTGGCACTCTCCCCTACCCAGGCACAAAAAAATGCCCTGGTGGTCCAGTGGCCCTCATCCCTCTCCCTCTCTTCCCCTCCCCTGCCCAGGTGAAAAAAATGCCCTGGTGGTCCAATGGCCACCCCATGGCCCCTACCCTTCCTCCCCTGCCCAGGCGCACAAAAAGAATACCCTGGTGGTTGAATGCCTCCCTAGACCCCTGCCCTCTCCTCCCCCCAGTCACAAATATGCCCTGGTGGTCCAGCGGAAACTCACCCTTAACCCCCTTACCCCATATAAGGCAGGAGTGATACCCACTCGCTCCTGCCTCCAGGCGCCTTCTTCTTTAAAATTGTGGCTCCCCACCCCATGTGGTGCATCCTGGAATGGAGTAGGCAGGGCATATCTACCATATAAGGTAGATAACCCTATGTTAAAGCTTGCAGTAGTTTTGAGCATGAAGTAGGGGACTGGGTCCTCAACACAGTTCTTGGGATACACCCTGCCAGTCAGGATTTCAGGATACCAACAGCAAATATGCATGAGATAAATTTACATGTCTCCATTGTATGCAAATCTCTCATATATATTCATTGATGGATCTCTTCAAATCCATGGCTTGGTGTGTCCTGAGGGCTGGGTTGAGAACCCCTGCTTCAAAAGTAATGTGCACAGTTGTGGGAATGCAAAACTAGATGTATCCTGGCCATCCCCCCCCCCCCCCTCCGACCTAGCTCAGCCTCCGAAACTGCCTATTTTTATCTGTGTGCAAATATTGTCCTGATAATGATTTAGAATAGCGGTGTATGGCACTTAATGTGAAGAGAATATTAATCTGCCATAAAAGGAGAGAATGTAAACCACTTCAACTACTGTTAATAAATTCGGTCTATGCTAAGGGAATGGGGTACGGTGCATTTTAAGATTCAGGATTCTCAAAACCCTGAATGACATTTGAAGTTTCTATCAGGTATCACAAACAGAAAATTTAATGCCAAACTCTATGGAGAAAAGCTTATAACAGGCGCCTCCATTTTGGTGCCTTGGTAATGCGGGGTGAGAGTCTATTTCGTATGGGCACTTGGGTGACAAAGGAGCTCATTTTCAAAGGAGAAAACTGTCCCAAAAGCGGCAGATGGACAGTTTTCATGGGAAAATGTCCAAGTTGCGATTTGGAAACTCAGATTTGCGATGTTTTTGCTCCACAGTTCGTCTAAGTTGCTAGGGGTGTGTGTTTTGGGTGAGATTTGGGCAGGCCTAGAATGTGGGCTTTTTCAGGGATAATGGAATAAGATAAAACTGTCTAGGGCAAAAATTGGGACGTTTCAATCACGTTCAAGTCACAAAAGGTGCCCTAACTAACCAGCTGACCAATGGAGGCATTAAGGTGTGTCTCCCACCCCCTTAATCCCCCAGTGGTCACTGACCCTCTCCCACCCCCCAAAGCTTCAGATATTATGGCTGTTCCTATTAGAGCAGCAAGCTGGTCCCAGGAATAAGCTAGTGGTCATTCCAGTGGACTGTAGAGAAAGGGACCCGTGTCCTTATCCCAGTCTAACTAGTACACTTGTGGTGAAAATTGTGAGCCTTCCAAAACCCAGAAAATACCAGCTGTACTTATAGATAGAAGACACCTGCAGACCTGAGGGCTTTTGTAGTGGTGTACAGTTAGGTGCAATAGGTTATTAGGTGTTCCTGGAGGGCTCACAGTACAAAATAAGGCTGTTAAGCTGGAATGTGTTCCTGGGTCCCTTTATGCGAAGTCCATTGCACTGATCACTAGGCTGTCCCTCTATTTTGCTGGATGGCTGTGTGGTGAATTTACTAGGAATGGTGCCACACATCCATCCCTATGGCTTGTTTCTGTGCGACTTTCTCTAGGACTGAAAATGGTACCTAAAGAAATACATACTAAGCACAAAAACATCTGGAAAATAGCAATTAAAAAAAAAAGACATTTTTCCAGTTCAAAAATTGCTATGTTCAGGATGAGATTTTTAGACATTTATATATGTTTATAGAGAAGACTATCCTGCTTATAATCAAACGAGAAAAACGCCCAAGTTCCGACCTAAATCGGGAGATGGGCGTTTTTCTCACAAAAACAAATAAAGCGGTATAATCGAAAGCCGAACTTTGGACGCTTTCAACTGCACTCCGTCGCGGATGCGGACAAAGTTGACGGGGGCGTGTCGGAGGCGTGGTGAAGGCGGAACTGGGGCGTGGTTATCACCCGAACAGAGATGGTCGCCTTTCGCCGATAATGGATACGTTTGTAGCTAGAATTTAGGGCACTTTTCCTGGACCCTGTTTTTTCACGAATAAGGCCCCAAAAAGTGCCCTAAATGACCAGATGACCCCCAGAGGGAGTCGGGGATGACCTCCCCTGACTCCCCCAGTGGTCACTAACCCCCTCCCACCACAAAAAAATGATGTTTCACAACTTTTTACTTTCACCCTCAAATGTCCTCCTCCCAAGCAGCAGTATGCAGGTCCCTGGAGCAGTTGTTAGGGGGTGCAGTGGACGTCAGGCAGGTGGACCCAGGCCCATCCCCCCCCTACCTGTTACAATTGTGCTGCTTAATGCTTAGTCGTCCAACCCCCCCAAACTCACTGTACCCACATGTAGGTGCCCCCCTTCACCTCTTAGGGCTATAGTAATGGTGTAGACTTGTGGGCAGTAGGTTTTGAGGGGGATTGGGGGGGCTCAACACCCAAGGGAAGGGTGCTATGCACCTGGGAGCTCTTTTACCTTTTTTTTTGTTTTTGTAAAAGTGCCCCCTAGGGTGCCCGGTTGGTGTCCTGGCATGTGAGGGGGACCAGTGCACTATGAATCCTGGCCCCTCCCACGAACAAATGCCTTGGATTTATTCGTTTTTGAGCTGGGCGATTTCATTTTCCATTATCGCTGAAAAGCAAAAACGCCCAGCTCACACCTTGGCGAATAACACATGGGCGTCTATTTGTTTTGAAAATACGGTTCACTCCGCCCCTTCACGGACCCGTTCTCGGAGATAAACGCCCATGGAGATAGGCGTTTCTGGTCGATTATGCCCCTCAGTGGCACATTTAGGTACCACAATTTAGACCTCCTTTAAGCCTGGAATGAATGTAGCAGGCACTTGGGCAACACAGTATTCTGTAAGTTGCTCACTTAAATGTCTGCCCCCACCAATAGCCTGCCCCATGATCTACCCACGTAAATGCCCCTCTTTCAAATGCACACTACGGCATTTGACCACTTATATATCACTTAGAGGGGAAGTTATCAAGCAGTATTAGTGCACTAACCCATGATATTTGCCCTTTAGCATATGTTAAAGAGCTCTGATGCTGTGTGAAGTGCCCTAATAGAGAATTAAATAGGTTACCCCATGTTACATAATATTAAGATGCAAAATATGCAAATAGATGTAAAGCAGTTCATTACTATATAAATTCAATAATATGGCTAGCAATGTGCACCTGGTGCACCTAGCAAGCCGTGTTATAGCTGATTATTTTACCACCTGACAGCATTGGGCCACTAAGCCACAGCCTGATGCTTCTGGGATTTGAGTTAGAGAGGCCTGGGGGGGGGGGGGGGGGGGTGGAACCTATAAGAGGGTGGTGGAGGGCTCGGAGAAGTGGTTGCTGCTTTGGTTTTCTTTTTAATAGGCAGGTCTCCCATTAATGCCCATATTGTATAGAATACTGTAAGTCAAGCACGTATCTCCAATAGTCAGGGCCACCGAGAGGGGGGGCAGGGGGGACAAAATTCCCCGGGCCTCCAAGGGGGGCCCGGCGCTGGGGCCAGGCCGCCGGCGCTGCAGTCCCCGGTCTCACCTGCCTGCCTCCTCGGCTCCGGGCCCCCTGCATTCGAAGTGGCAGTCACAGATCGCCTCCCTTCGGGCCTTCCCTCCCTGTGTCCCGCCCTTGCAGAAACCGGAAGTTACATCAGATGAGAGCGGGACACAGGGAGGGAAGGCCAGAAGAGATGTGATCTGTGACTGCCGCTTCGAATGCAGGGGGCCTGGAGTCGTGGAGGCAGGCAGGTGAGACCGGGGACTGCAGCAATGGGGGGAGCGACAGGGGATGGCAGCGGCAGGGGGGGGGGGGGATCGGAGGCAGGGCTGCTTTGCCCCGGGCCCTGCCTTGTCTCTCGGCGGCCCTGCCAATAGTTAGGGGCCAATGCTTACACCATTGCTCAAGCCTAAATTATTGGTGCGTATCTAACTTGTTATGCTAGTATTCTATAAAAGAAAGTTGGCACCTACATTGCTTTATAGAATAGGCTCTTACCAGGTGCCCTGTTATAGAAATGCCTTGTATGACAGTCGTTTTTAAAGGGATATTCTCGTTTGAGATGTGCATGAATCATCACTTAAAGGTTTCTATCATAAATGTCTAAGTCCCCATCTTACAATGCTGGGATATGCATGTCTCAAACCCATGTGCATGCAAAAGGCAAGGGGGTGTGGTCTGAGTCTGACTTGGGTGGGACTAGGGCATGCCTAGAAGATGTATACTTATACTCCATTTCAGTAACACAGTAACAGGCTAATTTTCGAAACAGATGGACATCCAAAAAGTGACATAAATCGGCACTTGGACGTCCATCTCTCAGAGATGTCCAAATCGGTATAATCGAAACTTGATTTTGGACGTCTCCATCAGAAGTCCGTCACAAGGACGTCCAAATCTGAAGGGAGTATATGAGAGGCATGGTAGAGGTTTGACTTGGGCGTTCCTAAGACTTGGAACATCTTTGAGCCATAATGGAAAAAAGCAAAGACGTCCATGATTAAAACTTGGACGTTTTCACCTGGACCTGTTTTTATTACAAATAAGGCACAAAAAGCTGCATGAAATGACCAGATTACCACTGGAGAGAATCAGGGATGACCTCCTGTTACTCCCCCAGCGGTCACTAACCCACTCCCACCCTCAAAAAACATGATTTAAAATATTACTTGCCAGCCTCAGATGTCATACTCAGCTCAATGACAGCGCATGCAGGTCCCTGGAGTAGTTTTCATAGTAGGTGCAGTGCACTTCAGACAGGTGGACCCAAGCCCATACCCCCCCCCCTACCTTTTACATTTGTGGAGGAAACTGCGAGCCCTCCAAAACCACCAGAAACCCTCTGTACCCACATATAGGTACCCCCTTCACCTGAAAGGACTATGGCAGTGGTGTACAGTTGGGGTAGTGGGTATTGGGGGGGTTTGGGGGGCTCAGCAAACAAGGAAAGGGAGCTGTGTACCTGGGAGCATTTTATGAAGTCCACTGCAGTGCCCTCTAGGGTGCCCGATTGCCGTCCTGGCATGTCAAGGGGACCAGTGTACTACAAATGCTGGCTCCTCCCACATCCAAATGGCTTGCATTTGGACGTTTTAGACGTGGACATCTTTGGTTTCGAAAATTGCCGAAAATCAAACATCCAAATCTAAGGACGTCCATGGTATTTTTGAAACCAAAGATGGACGTCCATCTTTTTTTGAAACTGACCTTCTCCCCGCCTCCGAATTTGGACATTTTACAAAGATGTCCAAATTCCAAATTAGACGTTTCTTTCGAAAATGCCCCTCTTTGTGACGGAAGAGAAAGACCTGCATAGTCCATCCAGTTTGCCCAACAAGGTGGCCATTCTGAAAGGGCCTAGTCACCTATACTTAAACGTTGGCTGTCAAGGCTCCAGCATGGCAACTATATAGGCAACCAAATATGATGGTGTCTTGGTTATAATCACATATCATCTCCAGTATTGCTGACAGTATTCAACTTACCGGTCAAGATATCTTCACCTCTCCCCCGAGCTGCCAGCACCCTCACTCAAAACATGTAACAGTAAAGTGATCAGAAGGGATATAAACCTATATGTCCCGACACCTCAACATTGGGATTTACACCTACTCTGACCCACAAACAAGTTATGGCAAGGTGTTAGTTTGGTCAGGAGTGAAGGCTGCACTTACTTCCTGCCTAAACTATCACCCTGCCAGAACATGCTCATGAGCCCATTCCCCACCATTATCAACATGACCCCTAAACCAGACCCCCTGCAATTGGAAAGACCCTCCCCCAGAACCAGCCCTCTGCTATTGGAAGGCCCCCCAAACCAGCTTCTTTTCCCAGAATCAATTCTTGGTAAAAAAATGTTAACTTAAAATTCACTTATAGTATTAACCTGTTAGATATAAGAAAAAGAGGTATTTATCTGAGACTTTGGTAGTATCTGAGCATGACATATTGTTCATATACTTTGAGAACTGAGTAAAAGGGAAAAGACAGGTAAATACTGCAAATAATTTGTTTAAAATTTATCTCTAATGTTAAATTCCCTGACTTGGTGTGAAGTATTTCTGGGAAACATGGTGACTTATTTTTAACAGCATTGTAATACCTAGCTCCGCCACCACGGTGTGTACAGTACCCTCTGAGTAAGCTATCAGGGGAAGGCTTGTGTTGCTCATAGGGGGAGGAATCCTATCAGCTGGTCTGGTGCAGGGGAGAAAGAAGCTCTGGAGGAGGCTCCTGATGTCAGGGGGTTACAGTACCCTTGTAGTCTAGGAAGTGGAGAGTGGTCCCCCTTAACTTCTGTCCCATCTAGCACTGGCCCAGTAGTGGTCAAGCTCCTACTTGAGGGTGAATTGTGTTTGTGATTGTCTGGATTTTTTTTTTTTTTTTTAATGTTACATCCTGTTTTCTGCCAGTTGATCAGTATGCATTAAGGTTTCTCAGTAAAGTCTTTTTTATTTTTATTTATTTTTGTTACATTTGTACCCTGCGCTTTTCCCACTCATGGCAGGCTCAATGCGGCTTACATATTATATACAGGTACTTATTTGTACCTGGGGCAATGGAGGGTTAAGTGACTTGCCCAGAGTCACAAGGAGCTGCCTGTGCCTGAAGTGGGAATCAAACTCAGTTCCCCAGGACCATAGTCCACCACCCTAACCACTAGGCCACACAGCAGCATTTTGCTGAACTACAAAATGCTGCTGTGTGGCCACTGGATGTTTTTCTCAGAGTGTTATCTTCATCCTGACCATGTAGGCCCCAAAGTTAATGCTTTTCCTCACTGGAAGAATCTCAGGGGTTGCTCTGATCATATGTGCTCCTATGCAGCATTTCTGTCATGGTATGTGCAAAACTAACTTATTTGGAGAAATTGCCCCTGACAGCAGTCATGAAAGGTGGTGTGTGTGTACATGTCATTATGGCTGCTAAGGTTTTTAGAAAATTGTAAATTTAGATGTTTATTTTCCAGATAATTAGGGGCTCTTTAAGGTACGTAAAACTGATGCTGGGTACATTTTCCAGTGAAATGAAATATATACTTAGGAGTGACCTAGTGGTTAGGGTGGTGGACTTTGGTCCTGAGGAACTGAGTTCAATTCCCACTTCAGGCACAGGCAGCTCTTTGTGACTCTGGGCAAGTCATTTAACCCTCCATTGCCCCAGGTACAAATAAGTACCTGTATACAATATGTAAGCCGCATTGAGCCTGCCATGAGTGGGAAAGCGCGGGGTACAAATGTAACAACAACAAAAAAATGGAATAAAGCACAAAACCTGAGCGGAGGACATAGGACAAGCCAGGAGAGGGGGTGACCCAGTACTAGGGGATTTCCCCCCCCATTGTTTATCTAATAAACACTTCTTTTTTTTTTTTTTTGCATCAGTTGTATTTTATCAGGGTTTATGGGTTAAATCCTTCAATCAGAAGCCCTACATGTAGTAGAAGTATAGAAATGATAAACCAGTACTAGAAGGCACAGCGATGGCCATGGGCGCTTTCTGCTGATGAAACACCTAAAAAGCAGACCATAAGAAAGACCCAGCTCACTCCATGTGAAATCTACTTACCCTACATTTCTTTTTGCTGCATCTGGGTCACGTGCGGAAACAGGGCCAATAAAAGTGCCAAGAGGGACATTTTCTTTCACTTCAAAGTAATACGATGGCTTAGAAAAGATAGGGGGTTCATCCACATCAAGAACATTGACAATAACGCTAGCAATGCTCCGAGGCCCTCCCTGCTTGAGAAACTGAAGATCAATAGTCGGATCTGTGACTTCAATATCAAACCTGTATTTTGTGTTGCTTTCAAAGTCCAAAGACTGAAAAATAAAACAAGAAGAAGCCTCTGTGAGAAATCAGTATGGAACACAAATACAGCATTGTATGCTTGAATGGGCATACCTGGCCAGATCCTTCAGGCGCAATGTCCGGGCTAGCCAAAGATCCCCTTACAGAGTGGCCAAGGAATCAGAAGCCAAAGATAAGGATTGTTCGGCCCCCATATTCATGGAGGCAGGGTGCATTGTTATATATATTTAATATGAGTATTACCTGTATTCAGTTGCATTGTCTTTATAATAGATAGCACTGCTTTTCCTATAGTTTGCAGTTTTCTGTGATTGACTCATTGTGAGCTTTCCCTATTGGCTGTTAGCTCTGAGCTAGGGCCAGCCTTCCCTCTCTGCCCCTGCAGTCTTGCTAGCATGCTTTTGTGATCAGCAGCTCTTCTAGGGGCTGATCCCTCCTTAATTTACTGTAATTCCATCAAGATTATTCACCATCTCCCCAAGTCATTCCCTTTATATTTTCCCTGAGCTACACCCCCTTATCCTCCTTTGAGTGTTACAGCTTTTCATGTCAGCTGTCCCTGGGCTGAGGTTCTGGCCATCTCTGCAGAAGGCAACAATTCTGTCTAAGCAACTATCATTGTCTGTCATAAAGTAGCATGCTTTGTCTAACTGGTAACCTTTAAAAAAAAAATCTTACCCTCTCTATGGAATTAATACCTTTCTTAAGATGAGTATTCCTTCATTTGTTGCTGCACTCGTGACAACTGAAAATGTGTCTCTAAATTCTCCTTTGATAAAACTATACTTAGTTTTGTTGTTCTGTTCTGGCTCATCAATGTCTTGAACTTTCAGTCGACCAACTTCACTATCAACTCGGGCATTTTCAGGTACATCAAATGTGAACTGATCTGTAATGGAAAGAAAAAAAAAAACAGAATTGAGAATCTCTCATAATCATGTTCCTCGTTTCAGTAGTCACATGCCATAAAATTACTGATTTGCATAGACACAATTAACTCATGCTATTAGTATCTAGGAACCATCGCATAAAATGGGACTTGTGGTAACATAATATGCATTAACCATGTTAGTAGAAACACAAAAACATAGAAAGTGATGGCAAAGATCATGTGGTCTATCAGGTCTGAACCAGAAAAATACCACACAAAGTGTGGAGGTGCACTTAATCCCCACGAAACAAGTAAAAGGAAACAGAGGAGGGGTGGGGAAGATAGGCTCTATCCAAACAATGGGGGAGACGTATAATTTAAATAATGATATTTATTGCAAATGATTGACTCGACACAGCTGTGTTTCGGCGCTGTAGCGCCTTCTTCAGGAGTCTATAAAAACAGATATAATAACAAATATAAAACAAATATTGCAAACAAAAAAATATAAAAAAAACATATTAAATCTCATATGAACATCTCAAAAAAGGAAAAACGTGAAAAGAAACAGCATACATAAAATATAAATATGTAAAAACGGTCATGACATATTCAAGTCGATAAGGATAAATAAAATCAACAATACAAAGTATTCAAGATTGCGTCCTAAATGAATGGACAATCCCTCAAATTCTATAAATGGTGCCTTAAGTTGTGTGCACTAATTTGGCTGCACAGCCAAATTGCACACACAGCTTAATTGATTAACAAGCCAGTCAGCGCTGATAATTGGTACTTAACAACCTATTAGAGAGGGGAATGCAAATGAAGTTTTGGGAGACAGATCTCTGTCGCAAATGCCTGACGGGGAGAGATAATTTTTTACATGCTTTTTTGGAATGTCCAAAATTGTCCATCTGGAACAGAGCCTTCAAGGTTATAAATAGGGTATTGCTGTCAACAGTGGAATGGACTTCTCTGGCATTGCTGCTGGGGAAGCAGTCGGATTTAATCACACAGGGGTTTTCACTGCCTCAAAGGAGATTCCTTTATATGTCAATTTTGGCAGGGAAAAAAACAATTTTACAGTACTGGACGAGTGAAGAATCAGTGCCAGTAGCATGCTGGATGATTAAAATGTCGGATATAGCTAAATATGAGAATATGAGGTACAGGAGGCCTCATAATGTGGAACTTAAACAATATGCCGGTATTTGGCACAGGTTTTTGAAGGAGAGCTCGTCTCAAGACGTACAGAATCTTTAAAGGGGGGGGGGGAGGGAAGGGGGGATTAGGGAGGTAAGATTGGAGGATGGAATATGTGTTTGTTTGAGTGGTGTGTGTGAGGGAGATGAGTGGAGGGTATTTCTTTAAAAAAGGTCAGATGGATTGTTAGCGACGACGTGGACTATGTTCAGTTTATAAGTCTTCTAGAATTAAGATGGTACCATGTAAATTAATAATTTGCTTGGTGTTATGCTATGTCGTAATTTGTATATGAAGATCTTTTGCTGACAACAATAAACAGAAATAAAAAAAACCCCAACCAATTAGTGGCACTAATTAGCTCTTAGAATTTACATAGGTATATTCTATAACGTGGTGTACGTAAATTCATAAGTACTACTACTACTACTATTTAGCATTTCTATAGCACTACAAGGCATATGCAGCGCTGCACAAACATAGAAGAAAGACAGTCCCTGCTCAAAGAGCTTACAATCTAATAGACAAAAAATAAAGTAAGCAAATCAAATCAATTAATATGTACAGGAAGGAGGAGAGGAGGGGAGGGGAGGTGGAAGCGAGTGGTTACGAGTCAAAAGCAATGTTAAAGAGGTGGGCTTTCAGTCTAGATTTAAAGGTGGCCAAGGATGGGGCAAGACGTAGGGGCTCAGGAAGTTTATTCCAGGCGTAGGGTGCAGCGAGACAGAAGGCGCGAAGTCTGGAGTTGGCAGTAGTGGAGAAGGGAACAGATAAGAAGGATTTATCCATGGAGCGGAGTGCACGGGAAGGGGTGTAGGGAAGGACGAGTGTGGAGAGATACTAGGGAGCAACAGAGTGAGTACATTTATAGGTTAGTAGAAGAAGTTTGAACAGGATGCGAAAATGGATAGGGAGCCAGTGAAGCGACTTGAGGAGAGGGGTAGTATGAGTAAAGCGACCCTGGCGGAAGACGAGACGGGCAGCAGAGTTTTGAACCGATTTGAGAGGGGAGAGGTGACTAAGTGGGAGGCCAGCAAGAAGCAGATTGCAGTAGTCTAAACGAGAGGTGACAAGGGTGTGGATGAGGGTTTTGGTAGAGTGCTCGGAAAGAAAGGGGCAGATTTTACGGATGTTGTAAAAAGAAACGACAGGTCTTGGCGATCTGCTGGATATGAGCAGAGAAGGAGAGAGAAGAGTCAAAGATGACCCCAAGGGTTTGAGCTGAGGAGACAGGGAGAATGAGAGATCCATCAACAGACATAGAAAACGGGGGGAGTGGGGAGGTGGGTTTGGGGGGAAAAATGAGAAGCTCGGTTTTGGTCATGTTTAATTTCAGGCGGCGTTGAGACATCCAGACAGCAATGTCAGACAAGCATGCTGAAACTTTGGTTTGGATGCAAGGTGAGATATCAGGGTTAGAAAGGTAGTTTTGGGAGTCATCAGCATAGAGATGGTAGGAAAAACCATGGGATGAGATTAATGAACCAAGGGAAGAAGTGTAGATAGAAAAGAGGAGGGGACCAAGAACAGAATCCTGAGGTACGCCGACAGGCAGAGGGATAGAAGTAGAAGAGGATCCACCAGAGTGAACACTGAAGGTGCGGAGGGAGAGGTAGGAAGAGAACCAGGAAAGGACAGAGCCCTGGAATCCAAGTGAGGACAGGGTATCGAGGAGTATGCTGTGATTGACAGTGTCAAAAGCAGCGGAAAGATCAAGAAGAATGAGAATGGAATAGAGACCTCTGGATTTAGCCAGTAATAGGTCATTGGAGACTTTAGTAAGCGCAGTTTCAGTTGAGTGGAGAGGGCGAAAACCAGATTGTAGTGGGTCAAGAATAACATGTGAGGAGAGAAAATCAAGGCAGCGGCGGTGAACAGCACGCTCAAGTAATTTGGAGAGAAAAGGGAGGAGGGAGATGGGTCGGTAATTAGAGGGACAAGTAGGGTTGAGTGAAGGCTTCTTAAGGAGAAGTGTGACCACAGCATGTTTAAAGGCAGTAGGGACAGTTGCAGTGGAAAGTGAGAGGTTGAGAATTCAAACATGCGTGGGATAAGCATAAAGGAATCCTGTGCCGAAGGAATGGATCCTTAGGAGCTTAGTCAAGATCGGGAGGCGGGGCTGGTGGTTGGGAGGTGAGGATAGTGCTAGGCAGACTTATACGGTCTGTGCCAGAGCCGGTGGTGGGAAGCGGGACTGGTGGTTGGGAGGCAGGGATAGTGCTGGACAGACTTGTACGGTCTGTGCCGGAGCTGGTGGTTGGGAGGCAGGGCTGGTGGTTGGGAGGTGAGGTTAGTGCTGGGTAGACTTATATGGTCTGTGCCAGAGCTGGTGGTTGGGAGGAGGGGCTGGTGGTTGGGAGGCGGGGATAGTACTGGGCAGACTTATACGGTCTGTGCCCTGAAGAGCACAGGTACAAATCAAAGTAGAGTATACACAAAAAGCAGCAAATATAAGTTATCTTGTTGGGCAGACTGGATGGACCTTGCAGGTCTTTTTCTGCCGTCATCTACTATGTTACTATGTTATATACCTCTATCATGTCTCCCCTCAGCCGTCTCTTCTCCAAGCTGAAAAGCCCTAGCCTCCTTAGTCTTTCTTCATAGGGAAGTCATCCCATCCCCGCTATCATTTTAGTCGCCCTTCGCTGCACCTTTTCCAATTCTACTATATCTTTCTTGAGATGCGGCGACCAGAATTGAACACAATACTCAAGGTGCGGTCGCACCATGGAGCGATACAACGACATTATAACATCCTCACACCTGTTTTCCATACCTTTCCTAATAATACCCAACATTCTATTCGCTTTCCTAGCCGCAGCAGCACACTGAGCAGAAGGTTTCAGTGTATTATCGACGCCGACACCCAGATCCCTTTCTTGGTCCGTAACTCCTAACGTGGAACCTTGCATGACGTAGCTATAATTCGGGTTCTTTTTTCCCACATGCATCACCTTGCACTTGCTCACATTAAACATCATCTGCCATTTAGCCGCCCAGTCTCCCAGTCTCGTAAGGTCCTCTTGGAATTTTTCACAATCCCGTCGTGAGTTAACAACTTTGAATAACTTTGTGTCATCAGCAAATTTAATTACCTCGCTAGTTACTCCCATCTCTAAATCATTTATAAAATTCTCATGCATGCAGTTGAAAGGGGACGGAATGGGCGGGTTGTGAGTGTTTCAAAAAAACTATGTACACTATTATGGAATACAGCTGATTTGCACCTAACTTAGGCATAGGTATTTAGACCTAGTTTTAGGTAGCCTAAATGGGTGCCCCTAAGTTTTAGTTGTAAGAATGGCGCATGTGCATATTCTATAAACTACACTTAACTTTAGACGTAGTTTATAGAATCATGCCAACCGCGTGGTTTTTTGGCACGGATCTTTAAGATGCCATTTATAGAATTTGGCCCAATGTTTCCTCTATAATGGTACTACATTTCTCATCATCCAGCCCCTCCTTATAACACTGCATCTGTTGAACTAATTTCACCTTTTTCTTTATAGGCAGAAATTGCCATGTTGTGAAAAGAGTTAAACCTCTTCCTGGAACTTGTACACAGTATTGGGAAAAGAGTATGCACTCTTTCTGAAAGAGGGATCTTTACAATCACTTTGCTCCTGTGATGACAAAATGGGCAAACGAAAATAAATAAAACTAACATTCCCAGAAATGACATGGGAAACGATATGAAACGAAAATTTTCTGGCGGCCCTGTTACCAACTGTATCACTACTACGACCTTCAGCTCAAGGATCTTTCATGGAATCCATGGTCCCTACTGGTGAAGAAATATTTCTTTACTAAGATTCTCAGGAGCCAATATTAAGACTGCGGGAGGTGGCCGGACTGCCTCCCGCGATTGGCGGTGGGGGCGGTACGCCCCGGGTGCATGCCGCTGGAAGGGTGCATAAAGCAGCCGTGTGGCTGTCGGCTCCGCTGGTTCCCTGCTCCCTCTGCCCTGGAACAGGTTACTTCCTGTTCCGGGGCAGAGGGAGCATGGAACCAGCGGAACCGACAGCCGTGAGGCTGCTACCAGCAGGTAAGAATGCACCCGGGGGAGGGGTGTCGATGCGCTGGGGTGGGTGTCGTGCTGCACCTAGGGGGGAACACCGCTGCACCCGGTGGGGGAGGGGGGTGCGCAGCTGCGATCTGCCCCGGGTGGCAGCCGACCAAGGATCGCCACTGGCTAGGACATTCAATGCCGGGGGCAGTTTCCGGTGACCAGCATTGAATATCCGGTTTATTTTTGGGTGGTTTCAACTTAACCGGCCAAGTAAATATTCAGTGTTGGCTGGTTAAGTTGAAACTGGCCAAAGATAGGCCTGCTATTTTGGTGGCCCAATTTGGCTGTCAAATTTAGCCGGCGATGCACTGAATATTAGGAGATAGCCAGCTATATCACACGATATAACCAGTTATCCACTAAATGCTGACCACAAATATTCAGCAGGAGATAACCAGCTATCTACCACTGAATATCCGCGCATAGATAGTTGAGCGCTATTTAACTCGCCAGGACCCATTCCTGGTCAGTTAAATAGTGGTAAATATCATGCAGTCAGTCTTCTTTTTTTAGCCTAATACGTATCACGACTCAGTTGTTCTAGTTTGTGACAGAACATGTTGGAAATGTCTCACTCTAGTATGCTGGACAGAACAGTACCTAAGATTTAAAACTGAATTCAAACAGCTGCAGACATTTTGGGTCATTTTATTCAGATTGTGGTTTAGGTTTGAATGAAATGCATTAGATATCTTTTACTGAGTCCCTTTCTTTGTACTAGATTTCATCTGAAGAATCTTCACAGCGTAAAAACCGTAAACCAGCTTACTTTGGGTAAATGTTGGCAAGTTGTCATTAATATCTGTCACAGTGATGATAACGGTAGTTGTGCTGGTTAATCCTTCCTCATGCTTAGGGGAATCCTTTGCCATAACGATGAATTTATATTTTGATTGCTTTTCCCTGTCCAGATTGTTCACTGCTGTAGAAATGGTTCCTATAAAACAGAAACATCATGATATTAGTGGCATTGTGGAAAAGTATTTTCTTTATCTCTCTGTAGTAATTTAAATGGTCAAACTGCCCACAAAGTACAAAATGCTACATTAGTACAAGGATTTCTAGCCAGACCATTAGAAGATGTGAAATGTGGGGTCTTTTTACTCTTGGAATGCTCTCCCGCGGGAGGTGGTGGAAATGAAAACGGTAACGGAATTCAAACATGCGTGGAATAAGCATAAAGGAATCCTGTGCAGAAGGAATGGATCCTCAGGAGCTTAGTCAAGATTGGAGGCGGGGCTGGTGGTTGGGAGGCGGGGATAGTGCTGGGCAGACTTATATGGTCTGTGCCAGAGCCGGTGGTGGGAGGCAGGGATAGTGCTGGGCAGACTTATACGGTCTGTGCCAGAGCCGGTGGTGGGAAGCGGGACTGGTGGTTGGGAGGCAGGGATAGTGCTGGGCAGACTTATATGGTCTGTGCCAGAGCCGGTGGTGGGAGGCAGGGATAGTGCTGGGCAGACTTATACGGTCTGTGCCAGAGCCGGTGGTGGGAGGCGGGGCTGGTGGTTGGGAGGCGGGGATAGTGCTGGGCAGACTTATACGGTCTGTGCCAGAGCCGGTGGTTGGGAGGCGGGGCTGGTGGTTGGGAGGCAGGGATAGTGCTGGGCAGACTTATACGGTCTGTGCCCTGAAGAACACAGGTACAAATCAAAGTAGGGTATACACAAAAAGTAGCACATATGAGTTATCTTGTTGGGCAGACTGGATGGACCGTGCAGGTCTTTTTCTGCCGTCATCTACTATGTTACTATGTTACTATGTATTCTGCCCCCCAGGAGATGCATGATTCCACTTTCAAATAACGACCAGCAGTCTCAGTTATTGGTTTGATGTTTACTGGATCAATATCAAACCAATAAACAGTTCATAAAACAACCCTCATTTCTTCAATTCCAGTGCATAAGAGGCCAAAGTATCTTTCTCTCTCTCTTCCCTTTGTTTCCTCCTCCCCTCCACAGGTATGGCATCTCTTCATCACCCCTCCCTGCATGGGTCCGGTATTCCTCTAGCCCCCCTCCTCTCTGCAGTCCTCCAAATGCGCAACAGGTCACCAGCAGAGGCAGCAATGAAAACAGACTACATCTGGCCAGCCCTGTCAGGGCCTTTTCTCTGACAAGTCCCACCCACAGGAAGTTGATGTTGAGTTTTCAGAGTGGGTTTACAAAATTAAGAATCGGATCACATATACCAAATTGGGAAATTAACATCAAAACAGCACAATAACCTTACTACAAAAGATATTTATAGAAAAAATACATTTTCAATCTTTTGTGAAATTCCTCAAATTAGGTAAGGAATTCTATATCTTTCTGATTGATAAAAAAGAATTCTCGTGAAAACTTATAGATCTGAGACCTTTCATAGAAGGAAAACCCATAAGCAAATGATAAGAAGAGCCAAAGCTTAACAAGCATGCGGAAACTTTAAAGCTTTAAAAATCAAACAACAGATTTTAAACGAGTGAGCTTGGACAGGTAATCAGTAAAGTTTATTTATTTATTACACTTGTATCCCACATTTTCCCACCTATTTGCAGGCTCAATGTGGCTTACAGAGATCTGTTATGGCGTCTCCGTAACAGAAAAGAAATACAATTGGTGTTTTCAAGGAATAAAGAAGACAAGAGGATCCGGTTCTGGAGTTATAAAGAGAGAAAGTTGCATGAGTAAAGGAGACACATGATCATACTTCATTTTTCTGAATATCAGGCGTTCAGCCGTATAATGAATTAGTTGAATCCTATTTATTATTTAAAAAAAAAACAGAAGAAAGGGAACTGCAATAGTCCAATTGCAAAAGAATCATCAACTGGACAACCATAATAAAATGGTCACTTGGAAAGTAGGAATGGATTAAACAAAGCTGTTTCATTAAAAAAAAAAAGCTTTTCTTAATCGGAACATTAATCTGGGGTTCCATGCTTAGAGAAGAATCAAGTATAACCCCCAGAACTCATGAAAACTTATTTACACTTAAGGATGCTCCTCCGTTATTTGGAATACAGAAAGGCAGGACAGCTGGAGGCAGCCAATTTTCATTGCTGCCTCTGCCAGCGACCATGGGGAGGACCATGGGGGGGAGAGGAAGGGGAGCTAGATGGATACCAGACTTGCGCAAATGGAAGGAGGGAAAGGAAAGGACGTATGGATTTATGGGTGGGGGAGGGGGGAAGGGTTCAACAGCAGTGGTTCCCTACCACTAGACAGCCCTTGGCTTTTGCTGGGTTCACTCAATCCCTCATTCTACATGGTGACAGCCAGTCAAAGCTTTTTATCATCTGCATGAGACTCATTTCTGTAAGATAACCTTCATGTGCAACCTCGTGAGGCTGCAATGGGAAATCATGGCTAACTTGCCGTTCTGCTATTTCTATATTTCTATATTTTTTTGAATATTTTGCTATGTTTGACCCCAATAATCAACATGATATTAATGCAAGCAAGTTAGAGCCCCTAATATTTTTGGGTGATCACAGGTGGGTTCTTTCACTCTGAATCCAGGACACTTCACTGTACTTCTTCCACATTAAAAGAATGCATATACGAGTCCTCAGTGTAGGGAAATCTCAATGTCGGTAACACCGAACTCCTTTTTTATTTTTTCCTGAAGGGGCTCAATTAAAATGAAAGCCATTACTCCTTACTTACCATCATCACTAATTTTGAAGTGTGATCCTCCACCAAGAATTTGATAGGTTACCAGACCAAAGCCAGCTACAGTTGGGTCATCGGCATCCGTTGCGAGCACTTTGAGAGCTAGTGTGCCTAGAAAGAAAGAAAACCAATATGTTAATTTTGAAGAGACAGAATTGCTTTATTGGTCCAGTAGAAAACTAAGGGGTCCTTTTACTAAGCTGTGGTAAAAGGGGGCTTGCGCTGGCATCAGTGCGTGTTTTTGACGCATGCTGAGGCCCCCTTTTACCACAGCGGGTAAAAAGCTGTCTTTTTTGGTCAAAACGAAATGGCCGTGTGGTAAGTGAACCACTTGCTGCATGGTCATTTTGGGGGGGAGAGCTTATTGCCACCCATTGAGGTGGCGATAAGAGCTACCGCACTAACCTGGCGGTAACCAGGTAAGCACCGGCGCTACAAAATTAGAACATATTTTTGTAGCACTGGAAATGGCACATGCAAGGGGGGGAGACCTACCACTGGGTTCCTGCAGAAGCCCAGTGGTAGTTCCAGAATAGCAAGTGTTAAGCCCATGTTGGGCTTACCGACACTTAGTAAAAGGGCCCTTGAATTCTTTGTAGGTTGTGTATGTTTTATATGCAAAGAATATGAACATGAGCTGGACAGGCTACATGAAAAGGGACCTATTTGATCTTGAAAGCACATGCAACACCAGCTTTGGATAATATTTCAGTTTGTCCAATAAAAACTGGAAAATTAAGACATGGACCCATTTATACATGTGTATGTGCACATTTGCCCGTACATACTAGCATTTTAAACATTTATGTGCATAACACACACATATAGGGATAAGATGTTTTTCAGATGTGTAAGTGACAGGAGGAAGTGCCATAATAGCATTGTGAGGCTCAAAGCCGAGGGGGAGGAATATGTGGAAGCTGATAAGGATAAAGCTGAATTGCTTAACAACAATTTCTGTTCTGTGTTCACGGATGAAAGGCTGGGGGTATGACTGCAGAAAACAAATGCAAATGGGTATGGATGTATGGTAGACCAAGACCCCTTCTCAGAGGACTGTGTTTGTGAGGAGCTAGCTAAACTAAAAGGTAGACAAAGTGATTGGGCCTGATGGGATACATCTGAGGGTGCTCAAGGAACTCGGAGAAGTTCTGGCAACTCCGCTGACTGACCTCTTCAGTCCGGGAGGACTGGAGAAGGACGGATATAGAGTGGAAGTAAGAAGGAGGTTGGGAATTACAGACCTGTCAGTCTGACCTCGTGGTGAGTAAACTAATGGAAACGCTTCTAAAGTGGAGGATTGTGAGGTTTCTCAAACTGAATGGAATGCAGGACCCGAGGCAGCATGGCTTCACTAGAAGCAGGCCGTGCTAGACAAATCTGATTGATTTCTTCAACTGGGTGACCAAACAGTTGGACGTGGGAAGGGCACTAGATGTGGCGTACTTAGATTTCAGCAAAGCCTTTGACACGGTTCTGCACAGGCGACTCATAAATAAACTGAGCATTTTCGGTATAGGACCTAGAGTAACTGACTGGGTTAAAAATTGGTTGAACAGAAGGCGACAGAGGGTGGTGATAAATGGAGCTTGCTCTGAAGATAGGGATGTTATCAATTGAGTACCACAGTGATCAGTCCTAGGGCCGGCTCTTTTTAACATCTTTGTGAGTGATATTGCAGAAGGGCTGTCTGGTAAGGTTTGTCTTTTTGCGGATGATACCAAACTCTGCAACAGGGTGGACATCATGGAGGGTGTGGATGACATGAGGAAAGACCTAGTGAAGTTTGAGGAATGGTCCAATATTTGGCAACTAAGATTTAATGTAGGGTCATGCACTTGAGACACAAGAATCCGAGGGAACAGTACAATATAGGGGGTGAAGTGCTTCTGTGTACAAAGGAAGAGCGGGATTTGGGGGTGATTGTGTCTGATGACCTTAATGTTTCCAAACAGGTAGAAAAAGTGACAGTCATAGCCATAAGGATGCTTGGGTGCATAAGGAGAGGGATGACCAGCAGGAACAAAGATGTGCCTTTGTGTAAGTCTCTGGTGAGGCCCCATTTAGAGTACTGTTTACAATTCTGGAGACCGCACCTACGGAAAGATATAAACAGGATGGAGTTGGTCCAAAGGGTGGCTACAAAATTGGTAAGTGGTCTTGAATATAAAACATATAGGGACAGGCTTATGAACCTCAACATGTATATGCTGGGAGAGAGGAGATATGATAGAGACGTTTAAGTATCTCAGGGGCATTAATGTACAGGAAGTGAGCCTTTTTCAAATGAAGGAAACCTCTGGAATGTGGGGGCCTAGAATGAAGTTAAGAGGAAATAAATAGGCTAAGGAGGAATCTAAGAAAGTATTCGTCCACAGAAAGGGTGGTGGAAGTGTGGAATGGTCTCCCGGTGGAGGTCGTGGAGACGAGGACTGTGTTAGAATTTAAGAAAGTGTGGGACAAGCACATGGGATCCCATAGGAAAAGGAAGAGTTACAGAGGATGGGTAGACTGGATAGGCCATTTGACCTTTATCTGCTGTCACGTTTCTATAAATGTGAGCACCTAGGCTCTAGATTGCCCTTATAGGAGGGAATTCAATAAACAGTGCTGAAACTTAGGTGATGAAAAATTTCAGCACTAAGCACTATTCTATAAAGGGTGTATGAGCCTTATATAGGATAATATTTCGTGTGGATCCCACACCTAGCTTTTGGGTGCTGGACTTATGCCTTCTGAAACCTGGTGTAAATGCTAGCGCCCAAGTGTTCTGACACACTCATGGCCATGGCCCTTTTTGAGATACATGCCATGGGAGTTGGGCACCATGCCTTACAGAATAGTGTGCATGCATATGCATGTGAAAATTTTAATGAGTGCCAATTAATATCAATAATTGGTTCTTAGTACCCAATTATTGTTGGTTCAGAGCTCAGTATCCAATTTATTTGTGCATACATCTCAGAAGCGTGCTCAAAGTTGGGAGCGCAACTTTGGGTGCCATATATAGAATACAGGAATAGTGACTGAATCATGACACATATACCCGAGGTTCTGGACGGAATCGTGGTCTGTGGTTCTTGGCCAAGAAATGCTGATGAAATGTTTGGACTAGCTGGGAGGATAGACAGGGCTAAACATGGAAAGATCCCCCCTCCTCTCACAGATTAGTGAAGAATAAGGGTTCAGCATTCCATAACCCAGTAGGGACTGGCTCTGAAAGGAACGGAAGTTCAAAGGAGCAGGGAGATACTGCCTGGTAACAAAAAGCTATAAAGAACTTACCTACAGGTGACATTTCTTGCACAGATCCTTCAAACACTTTTTGTTCAAACACCGGGCTATTGTCATTGATATCGTAGACTTTGATAACAAATTTGGATGGTGGCTCCAATGTCCTGCTGGTGTTTCTGTCAAGTAATAGAGCTGTCAGCTCATAGTCTGCTTTCTTTTCACGGTCCAGTCGTTCAAAAGCATATACATCACCGGAGTGTTCATCAACTCTAAAAATAGTATTTGCATATTCTCCCTGGAGAACATACTTAGCATTTGAATTAATAGAATTTGACGTGATCTGGAAAAAACAATACAAAAATGTGACAGTGAATATTACAAACCAGGAAGACTACAGAATTGAATAAATGCCATAGAAATACATAAATTCATAAACATGAATCTTTGGAAAAATTTGTGTTGTGTGTTCACATGTACAGAAGGAAGTAAATTTATAAGAGGGTCATCTATGTGGAATGACAAAAGATGACACCTATTCTATGCCTATTTTATAGAGGCAAAACCATCCACAAAGCACACAAATTTACACTTGCTTCAAACAAGGTATAAATGTGTGTATATATTTTATGCATGGGTGCATGTGTTTTATAAAATGTGTGTACATTGGGAGACCACATGATGCTTTGAGCAGGGCAACTGTGTTCCTGTTTCGCTCCTGAGGTCCCCCTCTGCTCTTTATTATTTTAACGGTGATTTGTGCCTGTAGTAAGCTGCTACAGTGGTGGGACTGGTGGATGGACAGATATATCACCAAAGCTGGATCCTCTATGGCCATGAAACCCAATAAAAAGGATAAAGAGAAGAGCTGCAGCGGCAAAAGCAAAATGGTGGAGAGCCCAAGGCCCTCGGGCAGACCATTTTCGGGGGCACAACTAGAACAACTTACAGCGACTGTTTCTCTGTGCCCTTTAGTGATCTTGCCATCTATCAGTTTTGTTTTCCTTTCTTAAAAATGTCCACGTTCAAACTAATAAGGAACTAATTCACATGTCCTGCTCAGTTTTTAACATTAACACATCCACACTCATCGCTCAACTTCCCCTTTAAAGCCTTTTTCACTGAGGTTAAACTTATTATTGGGAAGTATTTGAAGAGTGATTCTCAGCTAAGTAGGACACATTCTGTACTTCTGCACCGTTAAACTGAACAAATGGCAAAAGCATACAGAGCATGTCTCACAGAAGTCTTTCTGACCGCTCTGTCTATGAATGTGTAACTATGCTGTCTCTGTGTCTTTGACTAGGAGAGGAGTGGCTTGAATGATATGGTACCCCAGAAGCAGACAGACAGACATACACATATGAGTGAGATTAAAGACTAAGAAAGTGAGATTTATAAGCAATGTACCCGAGGTATAAATCTAGAAAGATTTGTGTCAAAAAGCCTGCATTAACAGAAGATTCAATAGAAAATGATATTTATTTAATTAATAGAGTTTAATATTTATAACCCGACTATTAACTAGGCGGGTAATAAACAAATAAAGCATAAAACATTTAGCTTTCTTTGGTGTCTCTGGCTAGAGGACATGAAATGAGATTGAAGGGGGGCAGACTCAAGAAAAATGTCAGGAAGTATTTTTTTCACGGAGAGAGTGGTGGATACTTGGAAGGCCCTCCCGTGGAAAGTGGTGGAGATGAAAATGGTAACGGAATTCAAAAATTGTTACACTTGTGGTGGTAAATGTGAGCCCTTCAAAACCCCTCCAGAAACCCACTATACCCACATAAAGATGCCCCCCTTCACCCCTTAGGGCTATGGTAGTGGTTACAGTTGTGGGGAGTGGGTTTCGGGGGGGGGGCTTTGGGGGGCTCAGCACACAAGGTAAGGGAGCTATGCACCTGGGAGCAATTTGTGAAGTCCACTGCAGTGCCCCCTAGGGTGTCCGGTTGGTATCTTGGCATGTCAGGGGGACCAGTGTACTATGAATGCTGGCTCTTCCCATGACCAAATGGCTTGGATTTGGTCGTTTCTGAGATGGACGTCCTCGGTTTCAATTATCGGCGAACATCGGGGACAACCATCTCTAAGGGTGACCATCTCTAAGGTCGACCTACATTTCGCGTTTTGGGCAACCCCGACTGTATTATCGAAATGAAAGATGGACGCCCATCTTGTTTCGATAATACGGGGTTTCCTGCCCCTTCGCCAGGACGTCCTGCGAGGACGTCCTCAGGAAAACTTGGGCGCCCCTTTCGATTATGCCCCTCCAAGTTACTATGTTACTATATAGACAGAGTGGAGGCAGTTTAAGGGCAGTTTTCAAGGGAATAATTACCTGGGTAAATTCCCGGTGTCTCTGGCTGTGTAGGGCAGGTGAATTCTATTTGTGGGCATATGCCTGCCTTCAGCATCAATTTTTCGTCTGCTTCTCTAGTGTCAATTTATCTGAAGTGCAACAGGGTTCTGCTGGGGCAGCCTCTCTCCCTCCCTCCCCTCTGTCACACCAGCCAAAGGACCCCCAGACTTTCAGGGGGGCAACAACCCCAATAAAAGTTAAAAAAAAAAGAATAAGTTCATTTCTATCCCTTTACATTAAGGTGTGAATTTATTTTTGAAGCAGGGACACTGTACACAAAATAATTCATAAACAGTTTGAAATGCTCAAAAGGTGTTTTGGTCTTGTTCATGTTTTTTTCATTCATTGTGGCAAGGTGTGAAAAATTAAAAAAACACCTTTGTGGTATATGCAGTGCATTTTCTCTAGCGAAAAAGGTGCGAGGCCACCTTTCGGGGTGGGGTGATCAATGAGGGACCTACCCCATAATAGTCAGGCCCCCTGCAATCGTTCACTGAATCTATGACAAGGCAGAATTGATGTGTAGAGCCTGAGCTCTTTCATTTAAACTTGGGGTCCATGGGTCAATTTTAGCAGACAATGGAAAATGTGCCGGTACTCAGTACCCCCAAGTACCCCCTCAAAAAAAGCCCTGGGTATATGCAAAGCAGCTTATTCCTTTATTATAAAATTTTACGTCCTGCCTTACTTCATGGACTGGCTTTTGGTCGGACTTGATTGGATTAAACTCTTACTAGTAACGTGGTGACTGTCTAGAATGGTGAATTTCTTTGGCAAGAGTTGTAGAATTATTTGACTCACTGGATTCTCCTTTCAGTAAGAATCACTGCATAAGTTAATTCCTGATTTTAGGAATTACTGTCTTACAGGCCAGTTCAACAAGATTGTGGTAAAATTCTGCATTAGAATATTAAGGACTTCCTTTCTTGAAAACAAATGATAGAATTTGTAAGCTTCCTGATATTCCTGGAAGTAGAATTGTTAATAACCTTTTGCTATGTAGATGTAAGGAATTGCATGGTTTTCCCTCTAACAATGTCTGATGCTTCCTTTACAATGTACTGGAGTGTACCCTACCCTCTGGGTCATTTTCTGGTAGCATGATATAAACCTGCAAATAGGTGGGAAAATGTGGGATACAAATGCTACAAATAATAATAATAATAATAATAATAATAATAATAAACAGATACTGCCCTATGCTGTAGATTTTTATCAGCACAAAAAACCCAGATGCTTTAAATTCTTTGTTTCAAGACAGAGCCATGCTCTTGTCACCAATCCCGAATTACTTAGCTGTGTCTCTGTGAGCAGTTTCATCAGGATACCTACACGCGATAAGAAATCATACTGCCTGAATGGTGTCCGTTCTGATCTGGATTTACCTTTCCGACATAATGTGGCAAACTCGCAGTCTGCTCTTCTGTAATGTGCATTTGATTCCATATCCAATCTCGTTTTGCTCGTTTGTGAATGTTATCACTTTCTGAAATGGTTTTTAGCTCTTCTGCTAAACTCTGATATGCCACAATGAAGACAAGAACGACAGGCCACTTTTGCATCTTCTTAAATGAGCTCCAATCCTAAAAAAAATAGGGAAAATATACAGTTGATAGACATTCAATAATATATTTTCAGAAAGATAATGCTTTTGTATGTTGATAATGCACGTAGGTTTAGCATTAGGATATGTTAAAACAATTCAGTGTTAATTTTTACAAAACATAGATGCGCAATGACGGAGAGATGGTTGATGAATAACTGAACTTGTGTGAACTTTGAAAAGTGATGATTGAAATCAAATCTTCATCTACTATAATAAAACTCACCCTCAACGTTCTGAGGACACTGACGTCAGTGAAGCCAAGCCCTGACTTCCTTCAAAAAGGTTCGAAGGTTCGTGGTGGTGAAGCCACCAAAATCGCTCCGGGCCACGCCCTTGAGGGCGGAGCAATGGCAGAACAACGAAGGGGTTGGCAGGCAGGCAGGCAGGGAGGGAGGCGGGGAGGGGGGTGGGAAATCGCTCCGTGCCCCGCCCTCGCGTCAAACGTCATGACGTTGGGGGCGCAGCAATGGCAGAACAACGAAGGGGTTGGCCAGGGAGGGGGGGGTGTTGCCGACGAAAACCTTGCTAGCGCCCGTTTCATTTCCTCTGAAACGGGTCTTTTTTACTAGTTGATTCATAAAATTGAAATCATTGAACAAATGATCCACAGATATATAATGTTGCTGTTTTCATCCTTATGAGAATTGTCAACATTCCCTGCTTAATGCACATTTGCCGAGTAACTTGGATTTCTATAGATTTCAGAAAGGCCCAGCTTGAAAAGTCCAGCCGTGATACATTCTAGGCCACTGGTATTCAGTTCTGGTCTTTAAGGGCTAGAGATGGTTCAGGATATCCCTAAAGAACAAGCCAAATATAGAGTTTCCACTACCTAGATACAAATAAAAAATCTTATAAAATTTTTGTGAAGATACACTGAAACCCTTGTGACTTTAAGTGAAAAACACTCAAACAGTCACCGTTATCTATCATCGCACTTCCTCATGAATTTAAGGCAAGATTTCCAAAATCAAAATTGTACATTTCCCAGTACCAATAGAGATTATTATTCTCAAATGCAGTCACTATGTAACACAAAACACTTATCTTAGCAATCCAACTGGAAAAATCTGCATGGAAGACAGTATGAAGAAATAATTAATGTTGATAGATCCGGTGCATCCAAATATAGCATTCACCCCAACTTGGATCTAGGTTTCGCTTAAATTAAGCTTCTTCAGGGGGTTATGTCAAAAACAAAAATACCATAATCATGAATTATATAATAACAAAGGCAAAAACAAAAAAAAAATGGTGTGGTAGTCTCTTCAGGCACCACTCTGGGGCAGACTTTTTTCTTTCCTTGAAGCCTGATTTTCTATGAGCTTGTGAGTTATTTGTTTTTTTTTTTTTACTATTATATAATTAATGATGATTATGGTATTTTTGTTTTTGAGGTAACCCCCTGAAGAAACTTATTTTAATCGAAACCTAGATCCAAGTTGGGGTGAATGTTATATTTGCATGCATTGGATCTATCAACATTAATTATTTCTTCATGCTGTCTTCTATGCAGATTTTTCCAGTTGGATTGCTAAGATACGACTGCATTTGAGAATAATGATCTCTATTGGTACTGGGAAACGTATGATTTTCATTTTGGAAGACTGTTGCCTTAAATTCACGAGGAAGTGCGATGATAGATAATGGTGACTGTTTGTGTGTTTTTCACTTAAAGTCACAAGGTTTTTCTGAGCAACTTCACAAACATTTTATAAGATTTTTTTTATTTGTACCTAGGTAGTAGAAACTCTATATTATACTCTTTGACCTAGGATGTACTTTATTATTTTATTTCAAAATTTGTTTATTGGAAGTTATCATTCCCTTACATATATTCACAGGTGATTTACATGTTACTTATGCATTATTACTTTGTACCAACATATACACTCACATATTGCTTATTCTACTACTGATCTCCTCTACTTGTGCGAAACAGCAAACTTTTAGGAAAACTGCCAACTTGTCTAACCTTATCATCACCTACTAAGTTAACTGAATAACTTTTAATCAAATCAAACTCTTTCTATTTCCTCCCCTATTTCTAATCCCTTCCCTCCCCCCCAAAAGCCAACCCTCTATCTACCCCACCCCGGGAGAATGCTTAGATTAACTTTTGTCATAGTCTCTTGTCATCAGTCATTAGAGGTTGAGAATTCGAGTCCTGCCCCCCTTAGGTATTGTCTGCCAGAATGGATGCCAAATTCTGAAGAAATCTTTCTCTGTAAAATTGGAGTCGTAATGAAGTTCTGCCATTCGTCGTTCAAATTTCATAAAGTCCATCATGCAGCCTCGCCACTGTTGTAAGGTTGGTGCTTTGTTTGTAATCCATTCTCGGAGGATAATTTCTTCGCCACTACTGTGGCTCTGTGTGTAAAACTCCTAAATTCTGCTGGGTAGGGTCTAATCGCTGTAACTTGTCCAAACAACATTCTAGCTTCCCTCCGCCATGTCGCCCCCCACATTGCTGTTATGGCTTGCTGTGGATGTACTTTATTAAAAAAATGTTTTTTGATTTATCCCTGCATTGAAGACTTTGAACAACATGCATGAGATATATTTGCATATGTTAGAATTAATATGCATGCAAACTTATCCCATCTATGTTAATTAGAGCAGAGTTCTGAACCTAGTCCATGGGACACACCTTTAAAATAATGTGCAGGTGTGTATTTATTTCATTTACAAAACTTATATTCCACCCAGACCTAGGCGAATTACAAAAAAAGAAAAACATATCTGTTTTGCAAGGCCTATCCTACTGGCCCTACTTAGATGCCTCAACTCTGCAATGCATCAATACCTTGCATCGCATTGGACATTATATATTCCTTTATTTCCTTGTCCCTTTTTGTACCTGTTTACTCTAACCTTACCTGACCCTTATTTTAAACTGTATTTGTTTAACATCTACCGGACTTGGCAATCGCCTTTACGGTATAATGTATGCCACATTGAGCCTGCTAATGATTGGGAAATGTGGGATACAAATAAATAAATAAATAAATAAATAAATAAATATAATTCTAAATTAACAATACAACATAAAACCAACACATAAAAAATAATCCATCAGCTATCCAACATTACCTATGCTCAATAACTCACAGGTGAATATAGTTAAAATATGCACCCCAGGCAGCGCAATCTACATCTGTGGATCAATCACAGAAAATGCAGCATCCCAAGTCTCAGCATAATGCACATCTTGTAAGCCTTGAGTCAAGAAACGCATAGCTGTCTTAGATCATAACTGCCCACATAGGCAGTAATGTACCAGAACCTGAACCATATACCAAGGAGCCACTGCATACAAACTTGATGAATCAACAATAATACCTTTTTGGCATTTACACGCATATCTTTGATACTGCGTCGTTTGAGGGTAGATGTACATGGGCGAAGTCTGCAGTGTGGACAGGGTGCACATTTTATGCACAGAACATATGGAATATATTAAGTTGCATGTGCATTTCTGGCACCTAGGTATAAGCAATTCTATGGCTGGTGTAAAAACTCGTGCTGAACACACAGATGTATATTCTTGGTTACGCTAGTATTCTATAAAGGAAAGTAGGGGGGCCCTTTTACGAAGCAGTGGCAAGCCCAATGCGGGCTTTCTGCTCGCTAAAAGGGAAGTATGCCGGGCTACCTCAGCGGCCCAGCAGTAGTTCCCTCCCCTAGCGTTCGCCATTTCCAGCGCTGCAAAAAATATTTCAATTTTTGTAGCGCTGTTGTGTACTTGATGGTAATCGGGCAGTGCCATGCACTGTCTGGTTACCACCGGGTTAGTGCGGTAGCCCTTATTGCCACCCCAATGGGTAGTGGTAAGTGCTTCCCTCCTGAAATGGCCGCACGGCAAGTGGTTCACTTGCCGCATGGCCATTTCTTTAAGAATAGGGAAACCTGTCTTTTACCCACTGTGGTAAAAGGGGGCCCCGGTGTACGTCAAAGACATGCGTCGATGCCAGCACAGGCCCCCTTTTGCCGCAGTTTTGCAAAAGGATCCCTAGGTGCCTAATTTTAGGCATGATTTTATAGAATTACCCCCCCCCCCCCTCACTCAAATGGCTAATGATTTGTACAGGTTTTTAAATACAACAGCCACAAAGAAAATTGTGTTGCTCTTGCTGAGACCATACCCGTTGTCCTGCAAATGACGTCAGGAAAATAACAGATATAAAAAAACAATAACACTAAAGAACTTAAGGTTTTTTTTTTTTTTTTTTTACTAATGATTAGAGCATATTGGGGGAAATTTTCTATATGGTACTGAACGTTAGGTGTTACTTCCACACCGAATGTTTGACATACAAAAAGCATTCTAATGGACGCAAGGCACCAATGTGGGGGAAAAAAATAGCAGATCTGCACCAAAACACATGAGCTCAACATCAGAATTGTGAAATGTATTAGCGGCTTCACTATAATAATCCTTGACCCTCTTTATTCTTTTCCCAGTATGCAATCACTCTGATGATGCCACCAGAGTCTGGAATTGGAAGTCCAGTCAGCGCATGTCCGCCGTGACTCCATTTCAAATGAACAGCAATAAGTTCAAATGCCTTGCCTGCATATCATTTACCACACTGCCTCATTTAAATATGTGACTAAACTTGATATAAATCAGTGGGCAAAGGAATCATTTCCCCCCTGTTTACTATGCTGCACTAGCGTCTGCCGTGTGGCAATGTCGACACAGCCCATTCAAAATGAATGGGCTGTGTCAGCATTAGCGTATGGCAGCCGATAGCGTGGCTTAGTAAACGGGGAGGGGGGGAATTAATAATCTTTTATGTTTTGTAGAAAAACAGTTATAGTTTAGTGTCGCATATAGGTAAAATTCTCATATCTTTGTTATTTTTTGTCACATTTGTACCCTGTGCTTTCCCACTCATGGCAGGCTCAATGCGGCTTACATATTGTATACAGGTACTTATTTGTACCTGGGGCAATGGAGGGTTAAGTGTCTTGCCCAGAGTCACAAGGAGCTGCCTGTGCCTGAAGTGGGAATTGAACTCAGTTTCTCAGGACCAGAGTCCACCACCCTAACCACTAGGCCACTCCTCCACTGTTGCTACTATTTGAGATTCTACATGGAATGTTGCTATTCCACTAGCAACATTCCATGTAGAAGTCGGCCCTTGCAGATCACCAATGTGGCCGCGCAGGCTTCTGCTTCTGTGAGTCTGACGTCCTGCACGTACGTGCAGGACGTCAGACTCACAGAAACAGAAGCCTGCGCAGCCTTCTACATGGAATGTTGCTAGTGGAATAGCAACATTCCATGTAGAATCTCCAATAGTAGCAACATTCCATGTAGAATCTCCAATAGTATCTATTTTATTTTGGTTACATTTGTACCCCGTGCTTTCCCACTCATGACAGGCTCAATGCGGCTTACATGGGGCAATGGAGGGTTTAAGTGACTTGCCCAGAGTCACAAGGAGCTGCCTGTGCCTGAAGTGGGAATCGAACTCGGTTCCTCAGTTCCCCAGGACCAAAGTCCACCACCCTAACCACTAGGCCACTCCTCTACTCTCTTGTTTTGTTTCTGCATTTTAGCATATAATAAAACCAATTATTAGGTGCTCAATGGAGAAATGAAAAAAAATATTTTTTGTTTTCTTTTGGGCTGTAAATACTTAAAACAATATTGGTGTGTTTTAAACAACTGCACATTACAACTAGAAGCATGCCGACAGGAGTTCAATAAGGATCAAACATGCGTGTTCTCCAACCGCCCCCCAAAAGGAAAGTATCACCCAGTTTGAACACAGCGCCTTGCAAGTTTCATTGTACATCTAAACAAAAGCAAATCCTTTACTAACTGCGCATGCCGGATTTTCTTTTACTAATCTGAAGCTTGGCTTCATCCAGCCCCTCCTAGCACAGGATATCCTGACAGTTCAGAATTGTCTATAAAGAACAGCCTAGGAAGATGAAGATGAGGAAAGGGATGAGTTCTGCCTCACAAAAATAGATATCCTGAAACAATTTGGGGCTCTTTTTCTAAAAAGCATTAAGGAATGGGCTTGGGGGGGGGGGTGGGGAATTCTATATATGCTGCCAAAAAACTCGGCTTAGCACTATTCTATAAACCTCTCCTAAAGTTAGGCGTGGTTTATAGAACACACGTAGCGCCGTCCCTGTGACTAAAATTTAGGTGCAATCATTTACATCAGCGAAAACCTGGTATATTATTTGTTACATTTGTATCCCACATTTTCCCACCTTTTTGCAGGCTCAATGTGGCTTACATATATAACCGTTAGCGGTGTTAGCCGATTCCGGTCTAAACAAATACATAGCATGAATGAATACAAAGTGATATTATGGTAGAATGAGGTACAGGTACATGATAAAGGGGATGGGACAACTTCCCTATGAGGAAAGGCCAAAGCGGCTAGGGCTCTTCGGCTTGGAGAAAAGGCGGCCGAGGGGAGATATGATAGAGGTCTACAAAACAATGAGTGCCCACATTTAACTTATAAATGCCCGCACTTAGATATGGATCGGGCATAGCAAATTGCAGTGCGTGAAATTTTTAGGAATGCCCATAACCCGCCCATGACCCTCCCATGGCCACACCCCCTTTTGAGATCCACATGTTAGAATTTATGCACACTGCTTTACAGAATATGCTTAGAAAGTTGTGCAAGTAAATTCTAATTAGTGCCAATTAGTGCTGATAATTGCTTACTATTGGGCAATTATTGGTGCTGATGGGCTTGTTAATTAAGTTGCATGCGCAATTTGGCTGCACTGCCAAGTTTGCACACACAACTTTAGTTGCAGTATATAGAATTCCCCCTCATTCCCCTGCATTCTATATAGTGCGCCTAGTTACGCGCAATTCCGCATATAAATCTAGGCATATTTTATAACTATGCATGTAGATTAATTGTTTTAACAAGCTATTAAGCATTGTTAGCAGCACTTAACAAGCAACAATGAGCACTAATTGGCAAAAATTTGAATTTACACGTGTACATTGCTAAGTGTATTCTGTAATCTACTGCGCCTAAACTATAACGCGCACAGGCAAAAAGGGGCATGCTTAGGTACATGGAAATGGGCATGTTGTGGGCATTCCAAAATCTACACAAGTTGTTGTAAAATATGGGCTAGTGCGGGTAAATCTACATGCAGGGATTCACACCAGCATTTTGTTGGCGTAAATGGACGCACGTAGATTCAGTTGCATTAGCTACGCCTATAAGTATTCTAAATACGCGTAGATTTATGCACAGTATTTAGAATACACTTAGGCATAATTGCTTAGTGTGCATTAATTATAGGCACCATATATAGAATCGGGCTCCTAGTGTGTTTTAACATAAGACTTTCCTGTGTGCTGAATCCATTTTTAATGAGGCCCCCAAAATAGGGATTTTTCTTTTTTTTTCTTTTTGCAGGTCCTGTGCTAATTTTTCCATTAGTTTGCAAGATCTGCAAAAATATTAATGTGGGAGCATTTACTACTTCCTAATTAGGAGGCGCTAATTGCTCCTGCGTTAAATCTGCATATCTAGTAAGCATGTGCTAATGTGAATGCAATAGCTGGATAAGATTTCCATGCCATGACGCGCTCCCTCCTGACCAAATACCAAAAAAATAAATAGTGTGCAATTAGTGCATGCTGACAGGAAAATTACCCCCCCACACACACAAAAAAAAGCTTTAATGTGTTTTGCAGTAAGCCTTTTTCCCATGTTAAACATGAGTTATTTATTTATATTTTGCTTTTTTTAATGGGCCGGGAAATAGGTGTGTGCTGAAATTAAAACTAGCTTGCAGCCTGAGCCCTTACTGCTACCCATTGACTTAGCGGTAAGGGCTCATGCACTACTCATGCGGTAACCACGCAGCGCATGCCAACTGCTGGTTACCGCCCCGCAGTAGAATATAGAAGATTATTTTCTACCATGGGACTTGGCATGCCAAACTCAGAATTACCACCTAGCGCACACGCTAGCCTGGCAGTAGTGCCGATTTGGCGCATGCTACTCACTTGTTAGCCCTCCTGCGCCGTAGTAAAAGGGTCCCAAAGAATTTACATCACTGTCTGCATTTATACCACCTCCAGAGCATGCAGAAAGTGTGAGCTAATTGCTCATTTAGGGTTTTGAGGCGGGGGGGGGGGGGGGGAGAGAACAATTATGCTTATCTCTCTGGCCTTAAAAACACCTAAAAAAACAAAATTCTGAAGTGCGGAACTTGGCTGTTCAGCTGGTTGCTCCTGATCTGGCCTTACATGCTTGTTTATAAATGCTGTTTCCTCTCTATGTACTGACAAATACATGTATACTCCATAATGTCTTGATACATATTTTACAGTGAACCTTTTATAAAACACCTGGGAAATACTGACCACCTTATTTTCGAAAGTGATGGGCGCACAGATTTCGACCCAAATCGGAGATAGGCACCCATCTCGCAAAGGTGCCCAAATCGGTATAATCGAAAGCCGATTTTGGGCGTCTTCAACTGCACTCCATTGCGGGAACGAACAAACTTGACGGGGGCGTGTCGGAGGCGTGGTGAAGGCGGGACTGGGGCATGTTTATCGGCCAAGGAGAGATGGGCGCCTTCAGCCGATAATCGAAAAAAGAAAGGCGTTTTTAGCGCGAATTTAGGTCACTCTTTTGGACCCTTTTTTTCACGGACAAGTCCCAAAAAAGTGCCCTAAATGACCAGATGACCACCGGAGGGAATCGGGGATGACCACCCCTGACTCCCTCAGTGGTCTCTAACCCCCTCCCACCAAAAAAACCCCACAACTTTAACATCTTTTTTTCCAGCCTGTATGCCACCTTCAAATGCCATACCCAGCTCCATCACAGCAGTATGCAGGTCCCTGGAGCAGTTGTTAGTGGGTGCAGTGGACTTCAGGCAGGTGGACCCAGGCCCATCCCCCCTACCTATTACACTTGTGGTGGTAAATGGGAGCCCTCCAAACCGCTCCCCAAACCCACTGTACCCACATGTAGGTGCCCCCCTTCAGCCATAAGGGCTATGGTAATGGTGTACAGTTGTGGGCAGTGGGTTTTGGGGGGAGATTTGGGGGGCTCAGCACCCAAGGTAAGGGAGCTATGGACTTGGGATTTATTTTTTTAAAAATTGTTACAAGTGCCCCCTATGGTGCCCGGTTGGTGTCCTGGCATGTGAGGGGGACCAGTGCACTACGAATCCTGGCCCCTCCCATGACCCAATGCTTTGGATTTGTTAGTTTTTGAGCTGGGTGCCTTCGGTTTCCATTATCGCTGAAAAACGAAACCGCCCAGCTGAAATCTGCACAACTCCGATGCATTTGCCGGGCACAAACCGTATTATTGAAAAAAAAGATGGGTGCCCCTTTTTTTTTCGAAAATACGGTCTGTCCCGCCCCTTCATGTACCTGTTCTCGGACATAGACGCCCATGGAGATGGGCGTTCGCGTTCGATTATGCCCCTCTTGAATAACCCAACTTGGATGTCCCTTTGTTGACCTATTTTTATTTGTTTTTGGTTTGTGCCTTTTCAGTGATAGTTCAGGGTGAGTTACAGATAGGTATCAGAGGTATTTCCCTATCCCAGAGAGCTCACAATCTTGCCATCTGAAATTCAGCCTGTAGCGGTCAGCATTTTTAAAATACTGGATATTCAGTGCTGGCCCTGCCTGGCTACCAGTGCTGTATATGTGGCTATAAAGTGACTGCCTCACTTACCCAGATACTGGCAATATTGTTACTGTCCTAAGTTTATCCAGATAGTTGCCTCAGCCCTGCCTTAGCTCCACCCCTGGACTACCCTGGCACTATTTGGACAGCACCGAGGAAGTTAGTGGTAATTTTTGGCAGTTTTGTCTGGATAATGCTGCTGAAAAACCATGGGTGGACCAAGTGGGCAGCATTTATTCACATGGGGCCACTGCTACCAGGAGACGTACTACTGAATATTGACCTCCCTAAGTTTGTACTTGAGGTAATAGAGGGTTAAGTGACTTTCTCAAGGTTATAAAAAGCATCATATGAATTAAACCCCTGGTTTCCTAGTTCTTTGCCACTTCTCCAACCATTGGGCTACTCCTCCACTCTGCTTTCCTAGACATCCTATGCAAAATTAGAACATCACATGTAAAAATCATACAATAAAAGGGGGAAGTTATTAATGTGGACTACCATTAAGATAGGTTATTTTACCACAGGTCCCATTTTATGCAATGAGACCTAGTTACTAATAACCCCCAAATAGTTTAAGAGACAGGACCTGGAGGGGCATTTTCAAAAGAAACGTTTATGTGTGAATTTGGACGTTTTACAAAGACGTCCAAATTCCAAGGTGGGGAGAAGGTCATTTTCGAAAAAGATTGACATCCATCTTTTGTGCTTGAAAATACCATGGACATCCTTGGATTTGGATGTCTTTGATTTTTGGCCATTTTCGAAAACAAAAACGTCCAATTGTAAAACGTCCAAATTCAAACCATTTGGACATGGGAGGAGCCAACATTTTTAGTACACTGGTCCCCCTGACATGCCAGGACAGCATTCGGGTGCCCTAGGGGGCACTGCAGTGGACTTCATAAAATGCTCCCAGGTACACAGCTTCCTTACCTTGTGTGCTGAGCCCCTCCAACCCCCCCTAAAACCCACTACCCCTAACTGTACACCACTACCATAGCCCTTACAGGTACGCCGATACGCCCCTTGAGATTTGGACGTCCTTCCGACGGACTTCAGAGAAAGATGTCCAAAATTGGATTTTGATTATACCGATTTGGACGTCTCTATGAGATGGACATCCAAATAACCATTTATGTCACTTTTTGGACGTCCATCTCTTTCGAAAATGAGCCTGCTGGTCTGGTGCATTCACTTAGGTGTACTTTCTTATTTGATCATAGCATAGGTATATTCATGATTTTAGTCAAACAAAATGAGAATTTTATTATGTCTGCATGAAGCCGTTGGTGCCAGGCAAAATGGTAGACACTATTATAAAGAACAAAATTACACAGCATATTCAAAAGCGTGGATTAATGAGACAAAGCCAACATGGATTTAGTGAAGGCAAATCTTGCCTCAGCAATCTATTACATTTCTTTGAAGGGGTGAACAAACATGGATAAAGGTGAGCCGGTTGATATTGTGTATTTGGATTTTCAAAAGGCGTTTGACAAAGTACCTCATGAAAGACTCCAGAGGAAATTGGAGAGTCATGGGATAGGAGGTAGTGTTCTATTGTGGATTAAAAACTGGTTAAAAGATAGAAAACAGAGAGTAGGGTTAAATGGTCAGTATTCTCAATGGAGAAGGGTAGTTAGTGGGGTTCCCCAGGGGTCTGTGCTGGGACCTCTGCTTTTTAACATATTTATAAATGATCTAGAGATGGGAGTAACTAGTGAGGTAATTAAATTTGCTGACAACATAAAGTTATTCAAAGCTGTTCAATTGCAAGAGGATTGTGAAAAATTACAAGAAGACCTTACAAGACTGGGAGACTGGGCATCTAAATGGCAGGTGACGTTTAATGTGATCAAGTGCAAAGTGATGCATGTTGGAAAGAGGAACCCGAACTATAGCTACATAATGCAAGGTTTTTTTTTTTTTTTTAAATTTGTACCCCACGCTTTCCCACTCATGGCAGGCTCAATGCAGCTTACATGGGGCAATGGAGGGTTAAGTGACTTGCCCAGAGTCACAAGGAACTGCCTGTGCCAGGAATCAAACTCAGTTCCCCAGGAGCAAAGTCCACCACCCTAACCACTAGGCCACTCCTCCACTCCACTCCATATTAGGAGTCACTGACCAGGAAAGGGATCTGGGCGTCATCGTTGATGATATGTTGAAACCTTCTGTTCAGTGTGTGGCAGCGGCTAAGAAAGCAAATAGAATGTTAGGTATTATTAGGAAAGGAATGGAAAACAAAAATGAGGATGATATAATGCCTTTGTATCGCTCTATGGTGCGACCGCACCTCGAATATTGTGTACAATTCTGGTCACAGCATCTCAAAAAATAATGGAATTAGAAAAGGTACAGAGAAGGGCGAAAAAAAATGATAAAGAGGACGGGATGACTTCCCTATGAGGAAAGACTAAAGTGGCTAGAGCTCTTTAGTTTGGAGAAAGGACGGCTGAGATATGATAGAGGTCTATAAAATAATGAGTGGGGTGGAACGGGTAGACGTGAATTGCTTGTTTACCCTTTCCAAAAATACTAGGACTAGGGGACACGCAATGAAGCACACGCAATGAAGCTACAAAGTAGTAAATTTAAAATGAATCAAAGAAAACATTTCTTCACTCAACGTGTAATTAAACTCTGGAATTCTTTGCTAGAGAATGTAGTAAAAGCAGTTAGGTTAGCGGGGTTTAAAAAAAGGTTTGGATAGCTTCCTAAAAGTCCATAAGCCATTATTAAAATGACTTGGGGAAAATCCATTGCTTATTTCTAGGATAAGAATCATAAAATGTATTGTACGTTTTTTAGGATCTTGCCAGGTACTTGTAACCTGGATTGGCCACTGTTGTAAACAGAATGCTGGGCTTGATGGACCTTTGGTCTGTCCCACTATGGCAATACTTACGTACTTATGAGCTGAAAGAAACATCTAGACAGCATGATTGAGAGCTCTGACATTGCTTGTTTTGGTGAAAACAAGCCCTGCATCATAAGACAGAACTGGATCTTTACAAATGGAAACAGACACACGGCTGATAATACACTCCCCTTCCATCTCATAGATCAATTACTGGATGCAGCTCTGATGAAAAGGAAAACAGAGAGCATATCACAATGGAAAGCCATAGCAATCCTGCTGCAGCTATTTTTGTCTTGTTTGTGAACCTCACCTCCCTGGCAAATAACAGGAGAGATTTTTTTATTGCGGGCTTTGTATCTGCTCCAAGAGACAGATGTGCACAAAGAGCTATGAGAACACTGCTGCCTAGTGAGGTCAGCAGATGTTTCTGTCACCTCTTTGGTGTGTACAGCATGCATGATTCCAAGTGCACCAGGCTGGTGTAGTCATGTTCCAGGATCACACTAAAATTAATCATATTAAGGTACGCAGGGACTGGCAGCTGACTTGAGATGGGATTGAGAGGAACCCACAAATATTGTACAAACACATGAATTTGTTCAAAGAAGCGAGCAAACCATTTGCTCTTTTAAGGCAAACCATGCAAAGCTTTTGTGAGTGGCAGCTGAAATCAGAGGTGCTTGGTGATATTGGTTCAGTTACAAAAATGATTCCCTACACACTCAACAAGATTCCCTTGAACGATAGTCTATCCTTACAGGAATTAGTCTAATTTGATTTGTTATCCACCCATCCATATATTGTAGGCTCTAGATGAACATCAGGTAATGAACAGGAAGAACAATAATTAAATCACAGCATCAGACAATCGTTAACAACCACAAAGAAGCAGAAGGAATAGGGCCACGGATGAATGTTGGTGAACCACAAGAGAACAATTCACTGAAGCAGACCAGACACAGACTATATTTCACCACTGCTTCACAGGTCAATATTTTATTTATTTAGATTTTGCTCACACCTTTTTCAGTAGTAGGCTCAAGTTGAGTTACATTCAGGTATGCTGGGTATTTCCCTGTCGGGCTCACAATCTAATTTTGTACCTGAAGTAAGGGTTAAGTGATTTCCCAAGATCACGAGGAGCAGCAGGTGAATTGGCCACCTCCCGATGTCAAGACCAGTGCTCTAACCACTAGGCCAGTCCTCCACTAAGTTATGGATGACAAGGACAGATTGCAGAACTAGTCAGAAATGGTGTCTTTGTTTTCACTTTGAACTGAGAAAAGGATACTATATAAGACAACAGCAAGGGGATTACTGGGAAGCTAATGATCCAATATGCCTCCCTGAGTGCTGGATAGTTTTCCCTGATCATATTTCCCATCCCTGCTTTGCTCTGCTACAAAATTAAAAAAAAACAATTTCTTATTTTTCCTAATTTTGTGTAAGAATAAAGCTTTACTAACGTGAGAAGATTCTGTTGTTTGTACTTTTCTTTTGTGACCCAGACATGACCTGGTTGTTGGTGTTCGTCCCAAGATTCGGCTGGGGTAAATGTGCTGGGGATAACTGGGGTGGTTCTGACCCAGTTATATCCTGACCTGGTATAATTAGTCCAATAAATAATGGGGTCCTTTTACTAAGCTGCAGTAAGCACTAACGTGTGCTTACCGCAGCAAAAAAGGCCTTACCGCTGGGCATGCTTAGGCGTCTCATGGTAATTTTTTTAGTGCTGGGGGTGGAGAGTAAACTTGTTCTGCCTTTTCAGGGATAGTTCAGGATGCGTTACAAGCAGGGGCATAGCCAGACTTCGGCGGGAGGGGGGTCTAGAGCCCGAGGTGAAGGGGCACATTTTATCCCCCCATGCCGCCATTGCCAACCCCCCTGCTGCCATTGCCGACCCCCCCGTCACCGCCACCACCAACTTTGACCCCCCCCGCCAACGACCCTCTCGACCCCGCCGCCAACCCTCCCCTGCTGCCGCCGTCGCCTACCTTTGCTGGCGGGGGACCCCAACCCCCACCAGCCGAGGTCCTCTTCTTCCCGTACAAGGCTTCATTCTGTTTCTGACGTCCTGCACGTTGTACGTGCAGGACGTCAGACTCACAGAAACAGAACGAAGCCTTGCAGATCAGCCAGCGAGCAGAACATCACAACGAAGCCTGCTGGCTAATCTGCAAGGCTTCATTCTGTTTCTGTGAGTCTGACGTCCTGCACGTACAACGTGCAGGACGTCAGAAACAGAACGAAGCCTTGCGCGGGAAGAAGAGGACCTCGGCTGGCGGGGGTTGGGGTCCCCCACCAGCAGAGGTAGCCCATGGTGACGGCGGGGGAGGGTTGGCGGCGGGAGGGGGTCCAGAGGGTCGTCGGCAGGGGGTCCAGGGCCAAATCTACAGGGGCCCAGGCCACTGTGGCCCCACGTACCTATGCCACTGGTTACAAGTAGGTACAGTAGCTAACTGATTAGCGCATGATTAGCGTGTGAGCCATTGCCATCTAGAAGTAGGTGGCGGTAGGGGCACTAATGGCCAAAGTGAGTTCCGGAAACCGTGAACGAAGTTAAAATAGTGACCCTCTGACCTTGACGCAGCTAGACGAAATGCTGGCCACTGTTGGTCACGGTCAGCGTGTGGTGGACGAAAAATTGTTCAGCTAAGTACCATGAGTTACTTTATTAAGTAAAATTCTTTAAAGGAGTTATTGGAAATCAATTTTGAGCACTGCTGTATTTTGTAGTTTTGTTAAAAGGAGGTTTTTTTTTTTTTTTGCCAGTGATGAAGCAGTCCTTCTCCCGTGGCATTTAGCTGGGAGCTTCTTGAGGCTTTTTCCTCCTTATTTTTCACTACAATTGATGCATGGCTCACATAATAGTGTATAGAGAATCCTGTTTTATTTGCAATGTCAGAATTAGCCATTTTACTCAAACAGTAAAAATAGCCATAGTGCACGGGAATGACCCGCATAAGGATGCATTAAGGTCACTTTTTACCGCAGTTTGGTAAAAGGGTCCGAAGATATACAAATATAGTCTGTAAAGTTTTTTTCAAAGCAACCTGAAGTTTCTTATGCTTGTCTTGTGCAGTTTGGGCAGGAGCTTCTCGCTGTTCAGTCTCCCAATTAGATACATCAACACAACACTAATCGAAAATTGCAGTCATAAATAAAACAAAAAAATACCAATATCGCATAATGAGATAAAATCAAATAACCAGATCAGGTAAAAATCCATTTTCATGTCATTAAAAGCTAGAGTGTGTGAGACTTGGGATGCTGCATTTTCTGTGATTGATCCACAGATGTAGATTGCGCTGCCTGGGGTTTTCTGATTGTGCACAGGCACTAACCATTCTTTTTTTTTTTTTTTTTGTTACATTTGTACCCCGCGCTATCTCACTCATGGCAGGCTCAATGCGGCTTACTTGTTTCAACATAGTGCAGCAAGATGAATTTCACATTTGATAACTACATGCCCGCTGGCGTTAAGGTGTACTGCTTGGGATAAATGTCCAGGAAGCTGTTTATACACTATCTGATAGAGCAGTGTCGGAATTTTATATTTAATTTGAAAATGCGCTGGCAACCAATGTAACTGTCTCAAAACTGGTGTAACATGTTTGTAATCCCATGATGAGAGAACTCTCCAGAGTTACTGAGGAGAGGGTTCTGAGGTTTGTGGGTGGTAAAGGATCCATCCCCAAGGGGGTGAGTTCCTGGGTAAGTTATAGAGGGAAATGTTTCGGTTGTTGAATGACAGTAGAGGAGGAGTTAGGAGTTAATAAATGTTGTTGTTGGGGTTTGCATGAGGTCTTTGGTTGCCCATACCCTCACTAGGACCCTTGAGAAGAAGGGGGTGTCCCGGATGGGTTCAAGAAAATAAGGCTGACCAAAGAGGAAGGTTTCTGCTAGTAAAGCATTAACCATGAGAAGGAGCAGTGCTCCAGGTGGGAAATAGGTGATCCCAGCCTGGGGGCAGGATCAGTGAACAGCTGTTCAGACAGTGGCGTAGCCAGTCAGCCAGTTTTGGGTGGGCCTGAGCCCAAAGTGGGTGGGCACAAATTTTCTCTGCTCCACCCTACCTCCACCTCAAAGTATAAATACTTTAGCTAATGAGGATCCTCAAGCTCAGTCAGCTGAAGACTTTCTCTGAAGGTGGCCAGAACTCTCTTTTACCAAGCTTGGCAGGCAGCAGCAATGACCCTAAGCCACTGATGCCAGCACCCTACACATGCTTAGCTGTCGATGGCTCAAGGATGGATCTGCAGAGGAGAGGCTTCCGGGTTAGCGCTTAGTAGCTGCAAGGAGATTGTTGAGCGGCAGCCAGCAGGGAGCGTGTGGGAATCACTGCGAGACGAGCTTGCGACCGGAATCGCTGTGCAGGAAGGAACACTGCTGCTGGGCGGGCCTGACCCCAAATTGGGTGGGCCCAGGTCCACCCAGGCCCGCCCCTGGCTATGCCCCTGTGTTCAGAGCCAAAGGTGGTAGCCCGGAGAGGTACTCCTTTGGAAGAGAATAGTGTGGACAGACAGGGAGGTCTGGCCCAAAAGGAAGATTTCTTGTTGCACAAGTGTTGCAGGCACAGCCTCAGATTTTTTCATCCAAAAGGGATGGGTATGGACAGGAGGAGCTATAAATATGTACATACTGTAGGATTATAACTTGCATTGAAGAAGACACACCATATCCCTAAGTTTGCTCTAGATTTATAGTTTGCATCTGCTATCAAGTTGGATTTTGAATTGACTGCTTGAAGAAGGATTTGAGCTGCCTGTTGCAGCATATTCAGTAAAGTTTGATCATTTTGCATAACTCTCTGGACTGGAGTCTTTTCTTTGAGTGAGAGTGAAAATTATTTACTCCCAGACTGGTAAAGGAAAGAAGAGAGTAAAGAGAAATAAAGCCTCAGCTCAAAACCCTACGGCCTTCCGGATTTTTATCCAGCCCCGGCCTGCGTCCAACTCAATTTGTGTAACCAAGGGAGATTCTTGGTTTGGATTTCTTTGTGGCCCTGGTCTTGGGTGCGCCTGACCCGTGATGAGCTAGCTGGTGCCCTGATTGATGAGACCAGGGTTACATGTAAATCTAGACTCCCCCCCACCCCACACACAATAAGCTAAACCATGACATTCTGAATTACTTGTAAAGCCTTGCGTCGGGATAGTCAACTCTCAACATAACCATAGCTTGTACAACAAGTCTGAAGTCATACAGACATAACATTGGCTCCAACCAACTCAACAGTCATAGGTAAAAAAAAGAAGACTGAATCATTGCAGTTACCTGCTCTTACATAGTAGGTGTACAATCCAGAACCACTCCCAACACTTTCAAACATTGTCTCACAAGTAAAACAACAGTTGGCCTCTCTGCTGGTTAGGTATCTAGTGGTGGTTTGAATATTGCTGCAATCCATACAGTGGTGATATTTGCCTTTCTACCTGGACAGTTAATGCTGCTCAGTATCCGGATAGTGGAACTGAGTATTTGTGTTTTATGTAACCACCACAACTGGTATTTAAACACAACATTGATCGTAGTTGCTAAATGTTGACCCAAGTGATTTTAGCTGTTCTGAGGGAAACAGTTTTTCGCTCAGGGCAACCTTCCTGGGTTAATTAATCTGAAAATCATCCCCCCCTCATGGATTACTTTTCTCCCACAAGTTATTTAGATGGCCATTTCTCATTTCCTCATATGTCCACTTTGTACCCATGGCCATAGTAAGTTTTAAAGTGAAAGTGTGTTCACACTTTAGCTTTTTGCACTGGTGTAAATACCAAAGAATAACTGTGGACTAAGTCCCAATGCAGACAGTTTCCCCCTGATACTCACAACTGGCACCTAGCCAGTTAAATGACACTTAACTGGCTATGCTGAATATTCACAGTTAGTGCCTAGAAGATAACCGGCCTAGTGGTTAGAGTGGTGGACTTTGGTCCTGGGGAACTGGGTTTGATTCCCACTGCAGGCACAGGCAGCTCCTTGTGACTCTGGGCAAGTCACTTAACCCTCCATTGCCCCAGGTACAAATAAATACCTGTATATAATATGTAAGCCGCATTGAACCTGCTATGAGTGGGAAAGCGCGGGGTACAAATGTAAGAAAAAAATATATAGCTGGCTATCCTTGAATATTCAATCCATTTCTGGCTATTGTAAGCAGCCACTTTGGGCTGCTTAAATAGCTGGTATCTCTCTCTCTGGTTTCAAGTTAACTGGCTATCTTTGAATATCGACTGAGCCGGTTAACTTTAAACTGGCTAAAAATGAACTGGATATTCAATGCCGTCACCAGAAACAGCCCGGCATTGAATATCCAGGCTGACTGCTGACTGTGGGAGTTAGCCAGGCTCACTTCCACCCTCTGCATATTGGCCCCTTTGAAAACTGATTCCTTAAAAAAAGCAGATCTTTTTAGTTTTTCATGTCTCATAACTTTTAAAGTGCTACTCCTTATTCAGTCTTAACAATATGGTCAGCAGGAGTTCCTTGTGCTGTGAGGGGGTAATTTTATGAAGGCATTTTCAAGGGTCCATAACATAACATAGGCAATTGCACACTTGCACCTTCCACTTTCATAAGTTAACATAATCAGACTCACAGCTGGCAAGAATCAGTCACAGCTTTTTTCTTAATAACATCAAATTATAACAATTCAATTAATTATTCCACAAAAGCAATAAACAAATCACTTCTTCAAACTCACAACATTAGTTAGTCGGTAATAAACTAACAATGAACATTTAATTGATAATTTGACACTCACTGTCAGGATCTGTGGTGACACAAGACCCTGGCTTGTTCCCCCAAACCCTTAGTCCAACACGGTGCTGCAGATGAACCATTTCCTTAATCCCATTCACTATCCATCCCCACTAGTAACTCCTCACTTTTGCAAATTACCATTTGTCCACTGACTTCACAGCTGCAACAAATGCCTACCCACCACCCCTTCCTCACCATCTAAGTCCACTACCTTCTAATTGAACTACCCTTCAGGCTACCATCGGGTGGTGGGCGGGTGATGCCCTCCTCTCACCCAGGCTCCCTCTACAAAACTTCTTCCTGCCCAAATACCTACCAGTAACTAAAGCTGACACTCCATCCTGATTGGAGCTAGCACCTAGCACTCAGCTCCAATCAGCTTCTCCCCTCACTTAATCTTTCACTGCCCTTCTGTCCTAACATTCCTTTCCCTATTAACTCTACTCATTCCATCCCAAACTCACTCCCTTTGCCTCCCCTTCGTTTTAGATGCCCCTCTTTCTTTAACCCCCATTTCCCCTTGGTGCATGGCTCAGCCATGTTATGGTTCAAGCTAGGGGCACTCCTGTATATGCACATATATATATTACGGTCTCCAATTTTGTTTCGATAATATGGTCGGGGACGCCCTAATCTCAACATTTAGGTCGACCTTGGAGATAGTCGACCTAAATGTTGAGATGGTTGACCTTAGAGATGGTCGTCCCCAGTTTTCGGTGATAATGGAAACCGAGGACACCCATCTCAAAAACAACCAAATCCAAGCCCTTTGGTCACGGGAGGAGCCAGCATTCGTAGTGCACTGGTCCCCCTCACATACCAGGACCCCTAGGGCACCCTAGGGGGAACTATAGTGGACTTCACAAATTGCTCCCAGGTGCATAGCTCCCTTACCTTGGGTGCTGAGCCCCCCAAAACCCACCCCCCACAACTGTACACCACTACCATAGCCCTAAGGGGTGAAGGGTGGCACCTACATGTGGGTATAGTGGGTTTCGGGTGGGTTTTGAAGGGCTCACATTTACCACCACAAGTGTAACAGGTAGGGAGGGATGGGCCTGGGTCCGCCTACCTGAAGTGCACTGCACCCACTAAAAACTGCTCCAGGGACCTGCATACTGCTGTGTTGGAGCTGGGTATGACATTTGAGGCTGGCAAAAAATGTTTTTTAATTTTTTTTTTTGGGTGGGAGGGGGTTGGTTACCACTGGTGAGTAAGGGGAGGTCATCCCTGATTCCCTCCGGTGGTTATCTGGTCAGTTCGTGCACCTTTTCGAGGCTTGGTCATGAAAAAAAATGGACCAAGTAAAGTTGGCCAAATGCTTGTCAGGGACGCCCTTCTTTTTCCATTATCTGCCGAGGACGCCCATGTGTTAATCACGCCCCAGTTCCGCCTTCGGTACAGTGCCAGGAACTTTGGTCGTTCCTGTGACGGAAAACAGTTGAGGGCACCCAAAATTGGCTTTCGATTATGCCGATTTGGGCGACCCTGAGAGAAGGACGCCCATCTCTCGATTTGTGTCGGAAGATGGGCGCCCTTCTCTTTCAAAAATTCCCCTGTATGTCTCTTCATAAAATAGGCTGAAATAGGAACCCACTTGACTTCCCAACCTCTTTTCAAATTATCCAGCATGAGTACACGGCACTGTGCAATACCAAACAGAAGAATGAAGTACAAACTGAACTTGACCTCATTTACTGTTGTCCAAGCACCTGTTACTAATCTCATCAATCTCATTTGTGTCCTGGCTTTTCTCTCAGCAGCTTTGTAACAGTTCTCCTGCTTGAATCTCCCTGATTATATAATATGCTTAGAGTTCAAAATGCAGAATCAGCTTAACCACCAGACCAGAACAGCACTGGCTTAGGGTACCAGTGATAAAGGGTGCCAAAATTGCCTCTGACATAATTGCCAATCAGAAGCATAGCCAGGTTGTGACGCCAGGGGAAGGAGAGAGGCGCACACATGTGCACTGCGTAAATGCAATGGACCGGCTGAAAAATAGGTACCGATGCTGTCCAAAGTTCATTTCGGGGAGTGCTCACTTCCCTGGTGCCCCACCTAGTTACGCCACTGTCTGCTGCCAATGCCTAACCCGGTCCAATGGTTAAGTAATTTCTCTCCTCCCCTCCCCGGGGGTCTGGAATCTCTCTCCCCACAACTCCGGTCTTTCTCACCTCCCCTCTGATTTCCCTCCCTCCCTATAGGTCTCGCATCACTAAGAACATAAGAATAGCCATACTGGGTCAGACCAATGGTCCGTCTAGCCCAGTATCCTGTTTCCCACAGTGGCCAATCCAGGTCACAAGTACATGGCAGAAACCTAAATAGTAGCAAGCTTCCATGCTACCAATCCCACTCCTGCTCCCTTCCCCTCTTCCCCCCATAGGCCCAGAATTGCTCCTTCCCAGCCTCCTCCTTCCCTCTGCCACCGGTGGACCTGCAAACTTGCCATGGGTTGCTGGCAGCAGCAGCATGAAAATAGGCAGCCCCTGGTCTTCCTTCTGCTATCTCCTGCTTACAGGAAATTGCATCAGAGTAGGCTGGATGTGGCAGAGGTAAGACCCAGGGGCTACCTGTTTTCATGCTGTTGCTGCAGGTGACCCATAGCAAATCTGCAGGATCACAGGCAGGGAGGGAGGGGGAAGCAGGGAGGGGAGATAACCTGCACCAGCAGAGGGAGGGAGATGTGGGAGACATGACAAATCTGGGGCAGGGGAGGGGAAGGGAAATGGAGAGAGAGATATGCACCAATGCAGGTAGAAGGGGGTGCCACCCATATGGAGTCTGGGGTGGCGCATTGAATCAAGTTGGCTCAGGTCACCACAGGTAGTTTGAGCCAATCCTGAAAATGTTTCTCTCAAAGTGGAAACTCAAACGCGTGAGACCATTCTTCCCGAGGGAAATATTTCGCAACCTGATACAGTCAATGGTACTAAGCCACGCAGACTACTGCAATGGAATCTATGCGGGATGCAAAGAACAAATTATAAAGAAACTTCAGACCGCCCAAAATTCAGCAGCTAGGCTTATATTTGAAAAAATGAATTTTGACAGCGCTAAACCACTCAGAGAAAAACTGCACTGGCTTCCAATTAAGGAACGTATCGCTTTCAAAATCTGTACGACAGTTCACAAAATTATCTATGGCGAAGCACCGGGGTGCATGACTACTACTACTACTACTTAACATTTCTAGAGCGCTACTACGGTTACGCAGCGCTGTACAAATTAACAAAGAAGGACGGTCCCTGACCTCATCGACCTGCTAACCAGAAACAGCATAAAATCAGCACGATCATACCTAAACCTCCAGTACCCAAGCATCAAAGGACTCAAATACAAATCCACTTATGCATCTAGCTTTTCCTACTTAAGCGCACAACTATGGAACACACTACCAAAAGTAGCAAAAACTACGCTCGACCACCCAAATTTCCGGAAAATGCTAAAGACAGACCTGTTCAGAAAAGCATACCCCCCCGACCCAACATAAAAAAACCTGGATACCTGCGCCACAACGTAACCAAAGACCGTAATGGACATATCCTAACTCTTTCTCTCCCTCTCTAAGTTCCCCCAATTGTATTTACCATACATGTAACCCATTCTACCACAATTTCAGCTTTAATTGTTCCTACCTGTATTTGTTCAAACCGGAATCGGCTAACACTGTTTACGGTACTATGTAAGCCACATGGAGCCTGCAAAAAGGTGGGAGAATGTGGGATACAAATGCAACAAATAAATAAAATGAAATATAGCTGCATTATTTCAATCCCCTAACCTGAAAATCCCAGGAATGCTTCCATCAGTACAGCAGGAAATAAGTGCACTGTAGCATAGCCGCCGAGAGGGGGGGCAGGGGGGACAAAATTCCCCGGGCCTCCAAGGGGGGCCCGGTGCCATAGTCCCACCCGCCCTCCATCGTCGACCGTCTGCCACCGGGCCGGGCCCCCTGCATTGAAATCACAGCGCCTCTCACCTCCGTGTGAAAGTGCTGCAGGCAGCAGGGCAGCAGATCGTCTCCCTTCGGGACTCCTTTCCTCCCTGTGTCCCGCCCTCGTCTGATGTAACTTCCGCGAGGGCGGGACACAAGGAGGGAAGGAGGGTCGAAGGGAGGCGATCTGCTGCTCTGCTGCCTGCAGCGCTTTCACACGGAGGTGATAGGCACTGTGATTTCAATGCAGGGGGCCCGGCCCGGTGGCGGACGGAGGGGGGCGGGTGGAAGGGGGAGCAGCGGCGACCTTGGGGGGGGGGGGACCGGCGGGCAGCCTTGCCCCGGGCCTGGCACAGTCTCTCGGTGGCCCTGCACTGTAGAATAAAAATGTAGATTTTAGTCACCATTAGCAATGGCAGTTTTCAGACTTCTAATTAAAAGAGGACAGATTGAGCCAGTCCGGATTTTACTTTCATTTGAAAGCAATGGAAGTAAAACCTGGACTAGCTTAATCTGTCCTTTTTTTGGAGCCATATGGTAACCTAATTACACAGTGGAAAAATGTCTTTCAGCTGTAAATCACTTTCCAAATTGTCCTTCCTAGCACTTTCTCTAATTATTAAAGAATGTAATCTTAAATGCTGGAAGCTAGTATAGTTAGCAAATATTTCATAATGTGTACTAGAAAAGGGAAGCATTTGGTATATAATCACTGCACATCTACCTTTTAGCTCAACAAACATTAGGCATCAGACATGTCTCAGTATTTAAAGCTATACAATCCCTTTGCAGATATCCTGTTTTCCATTATTTATGATGTTTGAACAAAAGCAGGATGTTCGATCAGCATGTTTTCCTGACTAACTTTTTCAGGCCTGTTAAACCAAGTGGAAACACAGAGGCCATTCAAACTACAGGCCAGAGCCGGGACCAGCTTTTCCTGCACCAGGAGCAGATATTCTGAATTACAATCCCCTCCCCCCCCCCCCCAGCCTTTTTAAAAAATCTGAGCTTTGCTTTACAAGTGAGGGTGGGAAGAATTACATGAAACAATGGTTCTTCCCAGGACCTGCCTGAGCCAGATGATCTGTCGGTTAAAATGGGGATGGGGAAGCAGCAGACCAGTGGTGTCTCTGGACAGAACTTGGGGTAACAATAGGCGAGCAAGCCAAAGTAACATTTCCACACATCATGCCCACCATTACATCACATCCTTTCCCCTGCCTTTAAATTAGCTACAAAAGACAATTCAAGAAACGTTCCATGGGTTTTCTATGGATAAAGAAACACCTCAGCCAGTATCAGACATCCAGCAAAACTATTATAACCAATATCATGGACTCTGCTCCCTAAAGAATTCAGATTTGAATTACACAAGGCAAGGGGAATAATTTTCAAAGCACTTAGACATAAAATGTACTTTGTGTGTCTAAATGCTTTGAAAACGAGCCCCTATATAACCTTTTGGAAAAAATTGAAAAGATTTTTGTTTTCTGAAACTTGGAAATCTAATTCAGTCTTATTTATTAATTTGTTACATTTGTATCCCACAATTTTCCCACCTATTTATTTATTTTCCCACCTCACTAAACCACCCCACCAACCTACTCAGTTATGAAAGCCCAGCTTCTATAACTACCCTAATCAATCCCTTCTGTCCTCTCTCTTCCCTACTTAATCTTTACCCAATACTAACTGTATCTGATATCCTGACATGACAATGCTATTAAAACTATGTAAGCCACATTGAGCCTGTAAATAGGTGGGAAAATGTGGGATACAAAAGCAAGAAAATAAATATTTGTAGGCTCAATGTGGCTTACATAGTACTGGAGAAGCCTTTGCAGGCTCCGGTGTGAACAAATACAGGGTGATGTTGTGGTAAGATCAAGTTCATGTGGCACAGCCACATTAGGGAATCGGAGAACGGAAGAGTTGTGTTATGTCCATTACGTGCTTTAGTTTGGTTGTGTTGCAGGGATTAGGCATTTAAGTTGGATCGGTAGGGTATGCCTTTTTAAACAGGTTGGTTTTTAGTGATTTCCGGAAGTTTAGGTGGTCGTACGTCGTTTTCAAGGCTTTTGGTAATGCGTTCCACAGTTGTGTGCTTATGTAGGAAAAACTAGATGCGTAAGTTGTTTTGTATTTAAGTCCTTTTGCAGCTTGGGTAGTGCAGGTTTAGATAAGATCGTATTGATTCGGATGTATTTCTAACTGGTAAGTCGATCAAGTCTGTCATGTTTCTCCGTAGATGATTTCATGAACCAGGGTGCAGATTTTGAAGGCAATGCATTCTTTGATTGGGAGCCAGTGTAGTTTTTCGCGGAGGGGTTTTGCGCTTTCAAATTGTGTTTTACCAAATATAAGCCTAGCTGCCGTGTTTTGAGCGGTCTGAAGTTTCTTTAAGGTTTGTTCTTTACATCCCGCATAAATTCCATTGCAGTAATCTAAGTGGCTTAGTACCATTGATTGTAGCAGGTTGCGAAATGTTTTCCTTGGGAAGAATTGCTTCATGCGTTTGAGTTTCCACATTGAGTGGAACATTTTCTTTGTTGTGGATGCCACTTGGCTCTCTAGTGTTAAGTTACGGTCCATTGTAATGCTGAGGATTTTCAAGCTGTCTGAGATAGGAAGGGTGTGATCTGGGGTGTTGATACTTGTGGGGATGTCTGCGCTGTGTTAGGATGAGAGGATGAGACAATGGGTTTTTTCTTTATTTAGTTTTAGTTGAAAAGCATTTGCCCATGAATCCATGATGTTCAGGCCGAGATTGATTTCGTTGGTGATTTCTGTCAGTTTGGTTTTGTAAGGAATGTATATTGTGACATCTTCTGCATATATGAAAGGGTTAAGGCTATGGTTGGATAAGGACTTGGCAAGTGGGGTCATCATTAAGTTGAATAGGATCGGTGATAGTGGTGATCCTTGCGGTACTCCACAGTCTGCTTTCCATGGTGATGATATGTTTGAATTTGATTTTACTTGATATGTTCTTGTGGTTAGGAAGCCCTTGATCCAGTTAAGTATGTTTCCACCAATCCCAAACGTATCTAATAATCTTATTAATATATTATGGTTTACCATGTTGAATATATTATGGTTTACCATGTTGACATTAGACATGTCGAATTGGAGGAGAAGGATGTTTTTGCCTGTTGCTATTTCCTGCATGAATTTGGCTAGAAGAGTGAGTAATACTGTTTCCGTGCTGTGGAGGGGACGAAAGCCTGACTGTGATTCATGTAATATTGAGAATTTGTTTATGTAATCTGTAAGTTGTTTGGTTACCATGCTTTCCATCAGTTTGACCACCAACGGGATAGATGCTACTGGACGGTAGTTAGTGATTTCGTTTGTTTTTTTCTTGGTATCTTTTGGTATTGGGGTGAGTAGGATATTGCCATTTTCCTTAGGGAAGAGGCCTTGCTGAAGCATGTAATTTAGGTGGGATGTGATGTCTGCTATGAAGCGGTCAGGGGCGGATTTCATTAGGTAGCTGGGACAGGATCACAGAATACAAGAAATAAGGCTGTACATCAATTATATTTTTTAATCACATGATTAATCGCAATTAAAAAATTTAATTGTATGGTTATCAAATAAAGCGCCTACTCACATTTCCTCCTGTGCAGTGCAAAATATAGACAGCAGATGCAAATTCTCAAAACTGACATTTTCAATTAATATACTGAACATACTGGTGATTTTATTTTTCTAACCTTCTTATTCCCTGTCTCTGGTTCTGCTTCTCTGTGCCCTCAGCACAGTTCTGTGCTCTGAATTCTGCTTCATGGACCTCCTGTCTATTCACTATTTTTTTCCTCCTCCTTCATTTCCTGTCCTATATCTATCTTTCACGTTCAACTTTCTTCCATTTTTCTTCCTCCTTCTCTAGTTTCCATTGCTTTCCTTCCCTTTCCCTCCATCCATGGTCACCACCTCCTCCCTTCTCTCTTTCCTTCCCTTTCCCTTTTTATTTCCCTCTCTTCCATAGGTACCATCTTAAGGACATAATAGCCATACTGGGTCAGACCAATGATCCATCTAGCCCAGTATCCTGTTTCCGACAGTGGCCAATTCAGGTCACAAGTACCTGGCAGAAACCCAAATAGTGGCAACATTCCATACTACCAAACTCAGGGCAAGCATTGGCTTCCTCCATGTCTATCTCAATAGTGGACTATGGACTTTTCCTCTAGGAACTTATCCAAACCGTTTCAAAATCCAGATATGTTAACTGCCGCTACCACATCTTCTGGCAGTGAGTTCCAGAGCTTAACTATTCGTTGAGTGAAAAAATATTTCCTCCTATTTGTTGTAAAAGTATTTCCAAGTAACTTCATTGAGTGCACCCTAGTCTTTGTACTTTTTGACAGAGTGATAAATTGAATCACTTTTACCCGTTATACATCACTCAGGATTTTATAGACCTCAATCTTATCTCCCTTCAGCCGTCTCTTTTCCAAGCTAAAAGCCCTAACCTTTTTAGCCTTTCCTTATATGAAAGGAGTTCCATCCCCTTTCTCATTTAGGTTGCTTTTCTTTGAACGTTTTCTAATTCTGTTATATATTTTTTTGAGATACAGCGACTAGAATTGAACACAATACCCTGGAGCGATACAGAGGCATTATAGTATTCTTGGTCTTATTTACCATCCCTTTCCTAATAATTCCTAGCATCCTGTTTGCTTTTTTGGCCACCACCACTGCACTCTGCGCAGAAGATGTCAGTGTATTGTCTATAATAACACCAGATCTTTTTCTTAGGTGCTGACTTCCAAGGTGAACCCTAGCATATGGTAACAATGATTTGGATTATTCTTCCCAATTTACATCACTTTGCATTTGTCCTGCATTAAGTTTCATAGTATGCATGCGTTTTAAGAACGTTGAATAGTTTTGTGTCATCTGCAAATTAAATCACCTCACTTGTCGTACTGATTTCCTGATCATTTATAAATATGTTAAATAGCACCGGTCACAGTACGGATCACTGTGACACTCCACTATACACCCTCCTCCATTGAGAACATAAGAATAGCCATACTGGGTCAGACCAATGGTCTATCTAGCCCAGTATCCTGCTTCCAACAGTGTCCAATCCAGGACACAAGTACCTGGCAGAATCCCAATAGCAGCAACATTTCAGAACCCCAAAGACTAACCAGATTCCATGCTACTAATCCCAGGGCAAGCGGTGACTTCCCAATGTCTTTCTCAATAGCAGACTATGGACCTTTCCTCCAGAAACCTGTCCAAACCTTTTTAAACCCAGATACGCTACCTGTTCAGGCCTCTAAGACTTGTAGCTTCTAAGTCTTATATCCTGACGTATAACCTTGGTACACCAGTTCACACCTGAAGACTCTATCTCTCTGAAAGTCCTTTATTTGAATAACACAATGTTTACTCACAGTCAACTGTAGATCAGAGGTTCTGCCCCCAATGGCAAAGAGTCTCCGTGGTACTGAGAACAACATTAGCTCAGAGCTGGTTGAATGGAGTACAATATCTTTTTTAGTAAGATATATTCAAGGTAAAAACTAAGCACTCTAACAGAGGGTAACGCAGGAAAGGGTTCTGTACTGTCTAACAAATGGAGCCTAGCTCAGACTAAAGGGAACAGAAAAAGGGCACACTCTGACCCAGTGAGCAGGGGGAAAACCACCAATGGGAACAGAAACTGCCAACTAGCAACAGCATAACTAATCATATAACAGTTCTATGCAGACAGGCTAGTGAAATCAGCATTGCCTGATAACTACACCCCCCACAATGCAACGCTCATGTGACTCTGCAGTGAGAATGACAGAAAAAGTGTCACACCCACCCCAGAGCCACATTACAATCAGGGAAAGGCTGTCAGAGGACAGAACACTACCTACTGTTAGCACATCCTCCGACAACCAACTTACCAACCAGGAATACTAAAAGATCATCATCACATACATTCCTGAATCTCCATTACCCCAGCTGCAAAGGACTAAAATATAAACTAACATATGCATCCAGCTTCTCCTACATAGGCGCGCAACTGTGGAATGCATTACCAAAAGCCACAAAAACAATACATGACATAACTAATTTCCAAAAATTACTAAAATTCAACCTGTTCAATAAAGCATACTAGACAACAAAACTCATACCGGAACTGGACTAAACGGAACTCTCTATTCTTGAATGCCTAAGTTACTCAGTCACGATTGAACCTTAACGCATTACCATTTTATTTCTCCTCACGAAAATGAATTCTTTTTACTTGATTGCCTAATCTACTCTCCTGCTTATAATCGAATGAGAAAAATGCCCAAGTTCCGACCTAAATCGGGAGATGGACGTTTATCTCACAAAAACGAATAATGCGGTATAATCGAAAGCCGAACTTGGACGTTTTCAACTGCACTCCATCGCGGAAGCATACAAAGTTGATGGGGGCGTGTCGGAGTCGTGGTGTAATGGCGGGACTGGGGCATGGTTATCACCCGAACAGAGATGGGCGCCTTTCGCCAATAATGGAAAAAAGTATGCGTTTGTAGCTAGAATTTAGGGCACTTTTCCTGGACCCTGTTTTTTCACGAATAAGGCCCCAAAAAGTGCCCTAAATGACCAGATTACCACCAGAGGGAATCGGGGATGACCTCCCCTGACTCCCCCAGTGGTCACTAACCCCCTCCCACCACAAAAAATGATGTTTCACAACTTTTTATTTTTACCCTCAAATGTCATACCCACCTTCCTGGCAGCAGTATGCAGGTCACTGGAGCAGTTGTTAGGGGGTGCAGTGGACTTCAGGCCCATCCCCCCCACCTGTTACAATTGTGCTGCTTAATGCTTAGTCGTCCAACCCCCCCAAACCCACTGTACCCACATGAAGGTGCCCCCCTTCACCCCTTAGGGCTATAGTAATGGTGTAGACTTGTGGGCAGTGGGTTTTGAGGGGGATTTGGGGGGACTCAACACACAAGGGAAGGGTGCTATGCACCTGGGAGCAATTTTACCTTTTTTTTTGTTTTTGTAAAAGTGCCCCCTAGGGTGCCCGGTTGGTGTCCTGGCATGTGAGGGGGACCAGTGCACTACGAATCCTGGCCCCTCCCACGAACAAATGCCTTGGATTTATTCTTTTTGAGCTGGGCGCTTTCATTTTCCATTATCGCTGAAAAACAAAAACGCCCAGCTCACAAATTGTTGAATAAAACATGGAGGTCTATTTTTTTCGAAAATAAGGTTCGGTCCGCCCTTCACGGACCCGTTCTCGGAGATAAACGCCCATGGAGATAGACGTTTTCGTTCGATTATGCCCCTCTCTGTCATCTATGAACCTTAATGCAATATAACTCTGTATTTCTCCTTCCGGAAATGGCGATTGCTATTACGGAACAATGTAAGCCACATTGAGCCTGCAAATAGGTGGGAAAATGTGGGATACAAATGCAACAAACAAACAAACAAACAAACAAAATAAATAAATAAATAAATAAACTATTCTGTACAGGATGAAAGAGAATCTCAATAAAAAACCTAGGATATTTCCCCCTAAAACTCACCATGGGGGGGGGGGGGGGGGAATTCAGATGGTGTCATCAATTCAAGAACAGAAAACTCTTCTTCTTCTACCCAACACTTTGCACAATAACACAAAATGCTGCATAAAAACACACAAAAGCCTCTATCATAACAACACTAACTCCCAGGACTAAAACTGCAACAACCCTATCTATTAAAAGACAGCACTGTAACAAGGCAGCTCTATAAACTGGGCAGTAACATTTTAGTGTGTGTTACATGCATAAACGCTTATAATACTAGCACTTGTGTACATATGTGCGTACTTAACAAGTGTAAATGCCAGCATGCTATTCAGGCACTATTCCCCTCTTCTTACTCCCTTCCTCCAGACAGCCTTCTTCATTCTTACATAGTAACATAGTAAATGACGGCAGACAAAGGCCCAGGTATTCAGTGAAGGTCCATAGAGGTGCAGATCAGGAAGGAGCAGAGAGAAAGAGCTGCGAATGTTCCAGGGTTTTTACAATTTCTTGTTGGACCATAGGCTGAACTAAGGTGGGGTGTATTTGATCCAATGAAAACTAGTTCCATCTGGTTTTGAGATGGAGCATGGTAACTTGTCCCATGTTTTATGACATCATAAGAGTTTCTGTCTGAACGGTCCATCCAGTCTGCCCAACAAGATAAACTCATTTTACATGGTATGTGATATTTTATATGTATACCCGAGTTTGATTTGTCCTTGCCATTCTCAGGGTATAGACCGTAGAAGTCTGCCCAGCACTCTTCTTGTACTAAAAGTTCTGAAGCTAATGTCGAAGTCCCTTAAAATTTACACTCCGGCCCATCCATATCTATTCAGTTACGATCAGGGTGTAGACTGTAGAAGTCTGCCCAGCACCGCTTTTGCTTCCCAGTTACCAGCGTTGCCACCCAATCTCTACGTTAAGATTCCGTAGATTCATTCCTTTTAAACGGGATTCCTTTGTGTTTGTCCCCTCCTCCCACTTTTCCTCCATTGCACAGTGGTTACTTCTAGGGGTCATCAGCTCAATTTTGCAGCCAGATGCCGATAGGTCAGGAGTGGAGGGGGACTGCTCCCAATTCGTAACCCTAGATCGCCAGGGATTACCCCCAGATAAGCCCCGGGGATGCTTGGAGGGTGGGGGAGGGTTGAGGTGATATGATGGGGAGGGGCTTTAACAAGGGGGACAGAGCCTTCATTTTTCTGTAGTGATTTTGGGTGGAGGGTTGTTGCAGGGGAGGTTGGATCATGGGGATTGGATTGGTGGTGGGGGGGGGGGGAAGAATGACTGCACGTAACAACTCTTTTGGGGTGACATTAAGTGCATCCATGCCACTGGCAATTGTGACAGTTAGTATTTGGTACTAGCTGTCATAGCAGGCCCCTGTTACATCCATGCACTACCCCTAGCACAAGGTTTATACTGTGTTGGTAGTTTTAATGCACATTAGCCATTAGCGTGGGTTCATGCTAATGTCTAACGTAGAGTAAAACCTCTTTTATTAAGCTGGGCATGGGTAGCTGCAGGGGGGCAGGGGAGAGAGGAGGGTCGCTGGACATGGGTGGCTGGAGGGGGGGCAGGGGAGAGAGGAGGGTCGCTGGACATGGGTGGCTGGAGGGGGGCAGGGGAGAGAGGAGGGTCGCTGGACATGGGTGGCTGGAGGGGGGCAGGGGAGAGAGGAGGGTCGCTGAACATGGGTGGCTGGAGGGGGGCAGGGGAGAGAGGAGGGTCGCTGGACATGGGTGGCTGCAGGGGGGCGCTGGACATGGGTGGCTGGAGGGGGGCAGAGGAGAGAGGAGGTTCACTGGACATGGATGGCTGCAGTGGGCGCAGGGGGAGAGGAGGGTCGCTGGACTTGGGTGGCTGCAGGGGGGCAGGCGAGAGAGGAGGGTCGCTGGACATGGGTGGCTGGAGGGGAGGCAGTGGAGAGGGGAGGTTCACTGGACATGGGTGGCTGCAGGGGGGCAGAGGAGAGAGGAGGTTCGCTGGACATGGGTGGCTGCAGTGGGCACAGGGGAGAGGAGGGTCGCTGGACATGGGTGGCTGCAGGGGGCGCTGGACATGGGTGGCTGGAGGGGGGGCAGAGGAGAGAGGAGGTTCGCTGGACATGGATGGCTGCAGTGGGCGCAGGGGGAGAGGAGGGTCGCTGGACATGGGTGGCTGCAGGGGGAGAGGAGGGTCACTGGACATGGGTGGCTGCAGGGGAGCCGAAGAAAACCCTGCTAGCACCCGTTTCATTTGTGTCAGAAATGGGCCTTTTTTACTAGTTAGAAATAAAGGTCTAAATCAAATCATGATAGCTGGCCAGAATCTCCCCAAAGGAGAGGAGATCTGTGGCAGATGGAGTTGAGTCCCCAGTGAATAAAATGCTATACTCTGTTCAATAATCACAGTACAATTTCTATACATGAGTATTTTATGTATCTTGAAAATCTCCAAGCAAACATTGTACTTTACAGATTTCTTTTTTTTTTTGGCTTGATTATAAGTAACCTGGCAGATAAATTGCTGTCTTGCATCTGATCTACACTGGGCTCTGGGCTGATATGCCAAGGACCTATTACTGACTTTCATTATCTCTGCGTGATATCATTTATTCCACAAAAGCAAAGGGCTCTGTAAGACTGGGAACATTTGTAAACGCTGCAAATCCCCGGTTTTCATCTTAGCCCTTCATGAAGCTATGGTGTGTTGATAGGAGTAAATGACCATTGCTTTTAAACTGCAGAGCAGAGATACAGCTCTGAACATTTATATCCCAGCACCAAGATGACAATCGCAGGAGGTCAAACTGTTGTTGATTTACTTTTATAGCCTTTAATAAAAGAAACTAACACCAGTTAAGGATCCTTCCCAGATATTCTTGTTCTGTGCTACAGTTCTCAGCTTTTTCTTTATTTTTTACTTAGGGATTTAGTTCACAGCTTTCCAGCGGTAGCTCAAGGTGAGTTACATTCAAGTATAGTAGCAGTGCCGTAGCGAGGGCGGCTGACACCCGGGGCGGGTCGCCGCTGCGCACCCCCCCCCCCGGGTGCAGCACGGTGCCCCCCCTCTGGAGCGCACCCTCCCCCCCGGAGCGCATTCTTAATTGATTTAGAAGCTAAGAAGCAAGGGGCGGGAGGGCCGATCTGCCCCCGAGTCCACGTCGCTGGGAGCTGCGTCGGCTCCGTTGGTTCCTTGCTCTCTTTGCCTGTTCCGGGGCAGAGGGAGCAAGGAACCAACGGAGCCGACACCTCCCCAGCGGCGTGCACGCAGGGTGGACCGCCCCACCGCCCCCTTCCTACACCACTGTACAGTAGGCATTTTTTAAATTTTGTTTGTTTCATTTGTACCCCGCGCTTTCCCACTCATAGCAGGCTCTCCTGTTCCCTGAAGGACTTACAGTCTAAATTTATACCTGAGGTAATAGACGGTTAAATATTCACTAGCCAACCCTCATCTACTCATATACCTAAACCAACCCATACACCCACTTATCCACACCCCACCCACTCCACTATCACTTGCTGCCCATCCACTCACCCAAATACCTACTTACCCACTCACTATCCTAAACCTTCACCCACACCCACACCCTCCGACCCTCTGCCCCCACCTACCCTAAAAGCCCCCCAATGGCTCTGCCCATACATATCTTATCCAATGAAATTGTCCTCCTCCTTCAGCATCTATTCCTGTTGGCCACCATTTTATAAACTGCAGGGTTTTAGCTGAAGCCAGTGACTTTAGTTGAACAGTAGGATTTTTAAAACAGCAGCCAGCAGAAACCAATGTAAGAAGGAAGAGGGAAAAGACACCTTCCATTTTTATTTCTTCATTTAATGTACTGCCTACAAGCTTGAAAGCTACTGAAGAAGGAATGGAGGAGTGGCCTAATGGTTAGTGCAGTGGGCTTTGATACTGGTAGCACTATAGAAATAATTAGTAGTAGTAAGCAGTGTACAGTAAGTATTTTTCTGTCCTTGGAGGGCTTATGAACTAAGATGGTCCATTTACTAAAGGGTGCTAACTGATTTAGTATGTGCTAACAAATTTGTGTGCATAAGGTGCCATGCAGCCCATAGGTATACAATGGGATGGTGGATTAGGGATGTAGGTGAGTGGGTAGGGGAAAGAATGGGTAGATAGGTAAGTAGTGATTGCAAGTGAGTGAGTGGATGGGGTTGTAGGGTTCTCTGATCACATGTCACTCATGTTAAGGGGTCCAAGGTCTCAGGGACAGGGTCTCATTAGATGAGATGTTCCAGGGAATTTAGGTTTGGATCAAAGAGGCTCTGAAGTTAAAAGGAGGCAGTGCATGCAGATCTATCTCATGAATATTCATTATGGGTATCATAAAAACCTGACTGGCTGGGGTGCCTCCAGGACCAGTTCCCCGATGATCAATTCCCCGTAATGTTCCAAAACTGCCCCTAAAAAGAGCACCAGAACAACGTGGGGAATTAACTCCCCAATAATCAACGCTAATAACGCGCAAATTTAAGTGTGTTATTAGTGATGATCATCCTGGGGATGTGTGGGAGGATTGTACCTGAACATGCACTAGGGCACAATCCTCCCTCACATGTTTGACAGGTCCAGGCTGTCAATAGCCCAGACCTGTCAAACACCCTGGACACCCCTCTAAAATCAAGGCCTTGGTGGTCTAGTGCCCCCACAAGCTCCCACACCCCCCTGACATGAGGGCATGGGGGCTGGAGGTCCAGTGGATCTTCAGCACCCAATAACCATCTCACACCTAAAAAACACATCTACTAGTGATCCAAGTGTGCTGCCGAACCAACCCCTCACACTTCTTTGTGGTCTGTTGGCCAACCCTTCCCACGGTACCTCTGTTTTGGAGGTGGGAGTAGCAATCCCTCCTCTTTCAAACACCACCTTCAAAACGGTGGCTTCCTGTCCAGGGCTGCCGAGAGGGGGGGCAGGGGGGACAAAATTCCCCGGGCCTCCAAGGTGGGCCGGGTGCCGCAGTCCACGATCTCACCTGCCCTCGGCTCCATCGACCGTCCACCACCGGGCCAGGCCCCCCGCATTGAAATCATCACAGCGCCTCACCTGTCACCTCGCTCCGTGACTGAAAGCGCAGCCAGCAGCGACAGATCGTATTCTCTTTCCTTCGTGCCTTCCCTCCCTGTGTCCCGCCCTCATCTGATGTAATTTCCACGAGGGTGGGACACAGGGAGGGAAGGCCCAAAGGGAGGCGAATCCTATTTGCCACTGCTGGCTGCGCTTTCAGTCACGGAGCGAGGTGACAGGTGAGGCGCTGTGATGATTTCAATGCAGGATGAATATGTACAACTTAGGTAAAGTGCTTACACCAACCAGACAGGCAGATGATCAAAAGCCCTGCGCTGTTCCAAACAGCGCTCTAAAATAGCACTGGAACAGCGTGGGGCGCTATTAGACCTATGATCAGAGATAATGCATGCAAATTTAAGTAGCGCAATTATCTCTGATCATGGGGTAGAAGTGCGGGAGAATTGTGCCTGAGCATGCGCTCAGCACAATCCTCCCACACTTGTTTGACAGGTCTGGGCTGGAGATGCCCGTCTTTAAATCGGAAGATGGACGTCCTCAACTGCCCTGTTGCAGGGACGGCCAAATTTCAAGGGGGTGTCGGAGGTATAGCGATGGGGCAGTTGAGGACGTCCAAAATTTGGACGTTTCTGTGACGGGGCAGTAGAGGATGTCCAAATTTTGGACGTTTCTGCAATGGGCCTCTAGCGCCGGCGTTTGCTTTTGATCATCTGCCTGATAGAGCTGCTGCTGCAAATGTATGTGCCTTATAAGCATAAATTTGTGCCCCACCCAGACTCTACCTATGTGTATACTACCTCTAAAGTACATGCTATATAAGATATTTATATAAGTGCGTAGGCGTGTAATTGGCGTATAGGGCTAGATGCAGTAAATGTCGCCTAAAAAAAATCAGCGCTTAAGCGGTATTCTATGAGACACACCTAAATCTCAATGTGGTTTTTAGAATAGTGTTTAAGCATTATGGTCGTGCCTAAATGTAGGCGTGACTATTTGCACCAATGAAAATGTGGTATAGACACCCATGCCTAAATTTATGCGTGGAGCACCCTTATTCTGTAATTATGTATGTAACTCAAAACCACGCCCCTGTTCTGCTCCAAAGTGCCCATGATTCTCCAATTTCTGCTCCCTGTTTTTCAGGCTGCTTGTAAATTGTAGGTGCGGATCTAACTTTATGTGTGAAACAATTATATCTAATTAGTGCCAATAATTGCTTGTTAAAAAGCTAATTATTGGCACGAATCGGCTCGTTATTCAATTAAATTGCATGCACAAATCAGGATCATGCCTAAATTTGCACACGCAATTTTTGGTGACGTTTATAGAATCAGGAGAGTAGTCATGTATGTACACACATTTCCATGTATATATCATTATCTAATGACATACAAGCATTTCTTGTGTCTAAATGTATAGCTACTGGCAGTGTCCACATTCTATATATACTGAGTGCCACTGCCTATCTGTATAGTGGTGCTGAACATATGTATTATTTTAAATGCCATGGCTATCATTTTAACAAATCAGATCAGTGCCACCATTGAAAATTGACCTGTAAAAAGCTAACATGGAATGAAAAAAAAAAATCTTCATTAAAAGTCTGCACCTCCTGTACCTAATGTAACTTGCCTTGAGCTACAACCGGAAAAAGGCATGAGGCAAATACATATAAGTAAGTCTGACTTTTGATGCACTCTTATGACATTGGCCTGGAACTCCCAGTTCACCTTGGTTATGGGCTTCGGCATCTGTCTAGTTGTTAGAGGCGACAGAAGTAGCAGAGAAATATGCAAGAAGAAAGAAGAAACTAATGGAACGCGGGACCATCAATTTCTCATAGGGATACGCATTTCTCAGCATGCAATCGATTGTTAAAATGCCTTAAAAATTTAGCACTTTTACATAATTTATTTAACACAAATTAACCTATGAATTGATTTCCATGTAGAAAAAAAAAATATTATTAAAATGAATGTGTGAAAGAAAAGTGCAAAAATCAGAAAAAAGGCCAAACAAACTGAAAATGTTTGCCACGTGCATACCTATAATATCTTCTACGTAGACAACAGAAATCCTAGAGAGAGATTAATTGTTTCTTTTCTGGCCACTTCTAAATCCACTGCTAGATTACCTTATTTGAAGCATAGACATCCACATTATTTGATTTTATTGACCAGTAAACCCAGATGAAAACAAATGCCCAATTTACATTTTGCTCCCGGGTACACAGGGTGCTACAGCAACTTGACCACGATTACATAGACTTGGTGGTAGAGGAGAATTTTGAATTCCATTCCTAGCGCTTCTAGATCCAGATGTATTCTTGAGTCAGAGTTGACTCCTGGTGGCCACACAATGATGGACCCCCCCCCCCCCCACCATGATTTCCTGGCATTTCTCCTGGCTGATATTGATTTTTCCAGTTATTTGTGAACTTTGTCATATATCAGTATTATATATTAGACTCTTGGCTTAATATCCACTTCATTAAATGTGTGTGCTGATGCAACACGGTAGTATTTAATGTTTCTGCCAATATATTGTAATGGCAAGTTTGAGAAGTGCTGCAAAACGTGCAAAATTTCACAATTAAATCTTCAAAAAAATTACAAAATGTCAAAAATTACATTCAATTTGTTCTACTTAGCAAATTGTGAGAAGCAGGGATTATTTAATGTATGTCTATAAAGCACTGTGTATACCAGACAGCGCTATACAGATAACAATAAAAGTAATAATAATAATAATAATATTTAACATAATCATGTTTCTTAAACTTCTAAATGCAACACTTGCTTTTGTGAATTCTGTCATTTATAACTCAGTGAAACCTGTTCAGTGACACATTCTATTTAAAACCAAATTGAATCCCACTTTTCTGTAGTTACTGTATGTCTGCCAGAAACTCAAACCGTTTATCGTCGTCCTCACTCTTAATCTAAAGAAATTCCCTAAAAATTCTCAAAGTGAGCTTGAATAATCTAGTGCTACTTAAACCCTTCATTGACTTACCTGATTAGAAAGGGTCCGTGGTACTTGAATTACGTGTAGAAATGATCCAGTGATGTATAGAAATTATTCCCAAATTTTTTACCACTGTGCAAAGAGTAAAAGGAAAGAGTTTAAGAAATTCTGGGAGTGTACCACTTCCCAGAATGTCTAAGGTTGTCCAGCTGGGAACCAGCCTATTTCCCACCCTGCAGGCTTCCTGTTATTGTTTCATACTGTTGTGATGCCAACAGTTAGATAGGAGAGTGGAGGAAACCAGATAAACCGAGAAGAGTTCCACTGCTAGACTACCTTAAGATGGGCAGAAAGGAGTATGAAGCTGAATATCAGTGGCCTACATTAAGACAAAAATGCAGAAGTTGTTGAGAAAAAGTGACAGTCCTCCAGTAATACCTGGATTCTGGGGTGAATACTCGATAGCAATAAACTGGTCTTTCCGCAATGTGAGTCTTTTTTGTAACAGCGACCAGATTATTTCGTTGTTGAGCCTTCTTCTGTTTCCCACTTTTTGATTTTTGCATTCCTTCCGTGGGATTCTTGTGTTCAACCAGTTCGTGCTTTCGTTCTGCAGTATGCCCACAGTTTGTGACACAATTTAGAAATCTTTTGGTGGTACTCACTTTACCCTAAAAAGAGAGCTGTTTCCTTTCTATCACATTAAAGGTCCCTCATTCCTTGGGTTATGCTCAGGATATAAGCTTTCTTCTGGCTGGAACTGGCCTCATACGGCATCACTGAGTATATTTTCTTTTGTGTTGAATGATATATGTTTTCTGTATCTTAGACGATAGCCCCAAATGCTACACTTAGCTTGATCCGTGCCATCTTCCATCCACCTTACGAGGGTAATTTTATAAGGGGACCCCCAGTTTAAAAGAGCAAGTAGGCACCGACTTAGCTGCTATTTTGTAGACACATGGGTGCCTATGGGCTAGATCAGAGGTTTTCAACCCAGTCCTCGAGGCATATCCAGCCAGTTGAAAACCCTGACTGTCTGGGTGTGCCCCGAGGACTGGGTTGAAAACCTCTGGGCTAGATTCTATTTATGGAGCCTGAAAATTCCGTATGGAAAAAATACACCTATATCTTATAGAATATGCTTAAATTTATTGTTATCTGTATAGCGCTATCTGGTATATGCAGTGCTTTATAGACAAACATTAGATAATCCCTGCTTCTCACAATTTGCAAAGTAGAACAAATTGAATGTAATTTTTGACATTTTGTAATTTTTTTGAAGATGCAGTTGTGAAATTTTGCACGTTTTGCAGCACTTTCTTCTCAAACTTGCCATTACAATATATTGGCAGAAACATTAAATGCTACCGTGTTGCATCAGCACTGCCCGGTTAGCGCCGCGTGCCGGAAAATAAAAAATATTTTCCGGCACAAGTAGCGGACACGCGTCAAAAATGAAATTACCACCCGGGCTATGCAGTAGCCGGGCGGTAGTTTTAAACTGACAAAAGTAGGATGCGCGTATGCGTCTTATTAAAAGGGCCCCCAACTGTGGCATGTGAATATCAGTCTGAATATTTATCAGTTTATCTGACTGTATCACATATTTATGCATACTGTATATACAGCATTTGTGGTGGAGGACTATGAATTATATAACCTGTTAATATTTAGAACGAGCATCACAATGCATCTTGTAGTTAACAGCAGACTGTGTTTATGTTACTGTATAAATGTACATTTTCAGAACAATCAGTGGTACAGATGAATACCTCTTTCAAAATATCAAACCTTCAAAACATGAATTATTTGAGAAGTTTAAGCAGCTAATGAATGAACATTTTTCAAAGTCCACTTTTGCAAGAATGATGATAATGATATTTCTTATGGGGAAAATAAGCAGTTCCCCTAAAGAGGAGAGAAATGATGTTGGCTGGAGTTCTCCAGTAAGCTTTAACTGTTTTTTAAAGATACTGTTTAGTGAGATGATAATCAGTCTAAACCAACCAGCAGTGGTCCTTCCAGGCAATCTGCTGCCTGAGACAAGGCATCACTCCGCTGTTTCTATGTGTAAGTGCTGGTGACTACACATGTGACAATGGTTTTTGCCTCTACAGTTATATGTGTGGGTATTGTATTTTAGACAATTACGGGGTAGATATTCAATGAGGAAGCAGGAGAGGTGAAAGCTCGGCTCTTCAACCAGGACTTTAATGGAAGAAGTAACTAAGGGGCCCTTTAACTAAACCACACAAGCTTCTAAGCGTGCCCAACGTGCGTCAAAATGGAGTTACTGCTGGGTTACCACGTGGCTCTTGCGGTAATTTCATTTTTGGTGCGTGTCCAATACGCGCGTCCAAAAAATTATTTTTATTTTCGGATGCACGTATTGGGGTGCGCCAAGTGGCATTTGATGTGGTCATTACCGCCCGGTTACCGCATGAGACTTTACTGCTAGGTCAATGGCTGGCAGTAAGGTCTCAGACCCAAAATGGGCGCGTGGCAATTTTTATTTTGCTGCATGTCCATTTTTGTCAAAAATTTTTTAAAAGGCATTTTTTTGCAGGTGCGCCGAAAAATGATTCTGCGCACGCCCAAAACACGCGTCTACACTACCGCAGGCCATTTTTCAGCGCACCTTAGTAAAAGGACCCCTTACTTGTTAGTCTCACACACACACAAGGAGTGACACAGGCTGCACATACTGTAGCAGGACATGTTTATCCAGTCCTACCCTAGCTGAGATAATATTTAACCATCTCTCTGACCTCAAATGCAAATTTCTTTAAATTAGTCACCTTACTTTCTAACTCTTTTTACTCTCACCTAACTATATGTTCCATCTTTGCGTATACCCTTCACTATCAATTAAAATGTTCTATTACGTATTGTGTTGACATTGTAAGCAGTATACTATGCCATACTTTATATTGCTATTTGAATATTTTACTGCTGTAATTGCCTAATGCTCATGTTTGATCTATTCTTACTGTACACCGCCTTGATTGAATTCCTTCAAAAAGGTGGTAAATAAATCCTAATAAATAAATAAATGATAAATAATCCCACTCAGCAGACTGTCCCCGGATATTAAACAACACTGAACCACACAATGCTGGTAAATTTCTCCTCTGACTGTTGTGGTACTGTATGGTTAATGCTGGGGTGGTCCAGGGCACTAGGGTGGAGCTAGAGAGGAAATAGCAGTTTTACAGGTACTGGCCATTTTCAGAGCCAGCACCTGCATACAGAATCAGTTGACACGTGTAGACTGTGAAAAATTGGAACACTGGGCATCCAAATGGCAGATGAAATTTAATGTGGACAAATACAAAGTGATGCACATTGGAAAGAATAATCCGAATCACCTGATGCTAGGATCCACCTTGGGGGTCAGCACCCAAGAAAAAGATCTAGGTGTTGTTGTAGATAATACACTGAAATCTTCTGCTCAGTGTGTGGTGGTGGCCAAAAAAGCAAACAGGATGATAGGAATTATTAGAAAATGGATGGTAAACAGACCGAAAATACTATAATGCCTCTGTATTGCTCCATGGTGTGACTTCACCTTGAGTATTGAGTTCAATTGTGGTTGCCATGTCTCAAAAAAGATATAGCGAAATTAGAAGAGGTTCAAAGAATAATGATCAAAATGATAAAGGGGATGGAACTCCTCTCATATGAGGAAAGGCTAAAGAGGTTATGGCTCTTCAGCTTGGAAAAGAGACGGATGAGGGGAGATATGATTGAGGTCTACAAAATCCTGAGTGGTGTAGAATGAGTAGAAGTGAATCAATTTTTTCCTTGTTCCAAAAGTACAAAATCTAGGGGACACTCAAGGAAGTCATATGGAAATACTTTTAAAACAAATAGGAGGAACTATTTTTTCACGCAACGAATACTTAAGCTTTGCAACTCTTTGCCGGAGGATGTAGTAACAGCGGTTAGTGTATCTGGGTTTAAAAACGTTTTGGACAAGTTTATGGAGCAAAAGTCCATAGTCTACCATTGAGACAGACATGGGGAAGCTACTGCTTGCCCTGGGATTGGTAGCATGGAATGTTGCTACTTTTTGGGTTTCTGCCAGGTACTTGTGACCTGGATTGGCCACTGTTGGAAACAGGATACTGGAAAAGATGGACCATTGATCTAACCCAGTATGGCTATTCTTATGTTCTTATGTAAATATACACACATAAGAAAATCACTCATGGTGAAGCACACTTTTCAAAATTACCCCACAAAAATTACATTAAACTGATCAAAATATAGTAACATAGTAACATAGTAGATGACGGCAGAAAAAGACCTGCATGGTCCATCCAGTCTGCCCAACAAGATAAACTCATATGTGTATACCTTACCTTGATTTGTACCTGCCTTTTTCAGGGCACAGACCGTACAAGTCTGCCCAGCAGTATTTCCCGCCTCCCAACCACCAGTCCCGCCTCCCATCACCGGCTCTGGCACAGACCGTATAAGTCTGCCCTCCACTATCCTCGCCTCCCAACCACCAACCTCTCTTCCCCCACCTGCTCCGCCACCCAATTTTGGCTAAGCTTCTGAGGATCCATTCCTACTGCACAGGATTCCTTTATGCATATCCCAAGCATGTTTGAATTCCGTTACCGTTTTCATCTCCACCACCTCCCGCGGGAGGGCATTCCAAGCATCCACCACCCTCTCCGTGAAAAAATACTTCCTGACATCTTTTTTGAGTCTGCCCCCCTTCAATCTCATTTCATGTCCTCTCGTTCTACCGCCTTCCCATCTCCGGAAAAGATTTTTTTGCGGATTAATACCTTTCAAGTATTTGAACGTCTGTATCATATCACCCCTGTTCCTCCTTTCCTCCAGGGTATACATGTTCAGGTCAGCAAGTCTTTGCTCATACGTCTTGGAACGCAAATCCCATACCATTCTCGTAGCTTTTCTTTGCACTGCTTCCATTTTTTAACATCCTTCGCAAGGTACGGCCTCCAAAACTGAACACAATACTCCAGGTGGGGCCTCACCAACGACTTGTACAGGGGCATCAACACTTCCTTTCTTCTGCTGATCACACCTCTCTCTATACAGCCTAGCAACCTTCTCGCTACGGCCACCGCCTTGTCACACTGTTTCGTCGCCTTCAGATCCTCGGATACTATCACCCCAAGATCCCTCTCCCCCTCAGTACCTATCAGACTCTCACCGCCTAACACATAAGTCTCTTGTGGGTTTCTACTCCCTAAATGCATCACTTTGCATTTATTCGCATTGAATTTTAATTGCCAAACCTTAGACCATTCTTCTAGCTTCCTCAGATCCCTTTTCATGCTTTCCACTCCCTCCCGGGTGTCCACTCTGTTGCAAATCTTAGTATGTTTTATAAAGCAACAACAACAAAAAAGAATGGAGCGTGCCAAAAATGCCGTCCAACAAGGTACGCCGTTTCGAATATCTTATACAGGGACCAATAGCGATTCAAACACAGTCAAATCCCTCACTTGTTGGCACCCTCTCCTATTTTTTCATGGTTGTGGTACTAATTTGGATGGCACATGCTTTTTAGGATCTCAGCCAAGTCTCTTGCGTTGTTGCTCCTTTTTACAGCATATTGTTTTATTGACTTTAGGTCTGGACTCCAGAAGAAGGCATAGGCTGAAACATGAAGCCTGCTGTTTTTATTGATATGATGTCTTCAACCAAACGTTATCATGTTACTCAGTAAAAGACTTGTTTTCTTGCGTTGGTCATTCCCACCCCTTTGTTTATCTACCAGCCAGTATCTAACATTCCATTTCTAGGAAAATGTATAGAACAAGCAGTCTAAGTTCAACTCAGTGATTGCTTAGAAGAGAGAAGGTGGCTGGATTGGAGTCAATCTGGAATCAGACCTGGTTATGGAATGGAGACAGTCTTCATATTCTTCCACTGAAACTGTGACAGGGGAGCTGCATCAGTGTTAGTACTGCTGGATTTCTCAGCAGCTTTTGACACTGTGGACCTCACTATTATGCCAGTATAATTTGCAGAAAGAGGTGTCAGTGGCACATACTTGCCTGGTTACGATCCTACCTATCAGATAGGCAACAGCCCATACTGTTCAGCAGCACCTAATCTCCACCGTGGGGTACCACAGGGACCATACTGTTGCCTATTTTGTTTAATCTGTATCTCAAGCCTCCTCAATCACTGCCTACGTCTTTGCCGACCCTTTCCCTCATTCTTTTTCTACAAGCAAGTACCCTCAGAAACTGGAAAAGACAGACAGTACAGTTTTCTCTGCCGGTGTGCTTTGTGCTGTGCTGTCACTGTGTGGTGTATGGCAGAATTGTTATTTCCTGACCGTTTATGCTTCTGTTTTTGGCAAAATTGGTGGAGTCCCGGCTACTACCTGTCCCTCCCAATTTGAAAGTTGGGCTCGATGATGTCTTTGCAGCTCAACTGTGACATCATCACCCATGGGCTTTTGATGTCAGGCAAGACTAGGCTCTCTTGTCTGCTTGTCAAAGAGTTCCAACATGATTGGCTGACATGCCTTGTGCTTCTGGTTTGCCTGCAGCCCTTTTCTTCCCCTACCACAGTGACCCCGGTGTGTCTGGTGGAGCATGTCAGCCTATGATAAAAACAAACATGAAAAATGGTGATTTGTGCGAAACCATGGGCTCATGGAATTGGTTAGTTTGTGGCAAAACTCGTCAAATATGCTGCCATTTTTCTTGGTTTGCCATTTGTACAAGAGCTAATGCTCACCTATAGTCCTTAGTTGTTTGCAATTCTATATTTCTACTCTTAATCTGACACTTAGCCCCTGTCCTCCGCCACCATGTCATGCACTATGTTGTGTTCTGAGATTAGTAATGAGACCGTCTGTTTTCAGGAGTGGAGGAGTGGCCTAGTGGTTAGAGCACCGGTCTTGCAATCCAGAGGTGGCCAGTTCAAATCCCACTGCTGCTCCTTGTGATCTTGGGCAAGTCACTTAACCCTCCATTGCCTCAGGTACAAACTTAGATTGTGAGGCCTCCTGGGACAGAGAAATATCCAGAGTACCTGAATGTAACTCACCTTGAGCTACTACTGAAAAAGGTGTGAGCAAATCTAAATAAATATTTGAGATTCTACATGGAATGTTGCTACTATTTGAGATTCTACACAGAATGTTGCTAGTGGAGGAGTGGCCTAGTGGTTAGAGCACCATTCCTGCAATCCAGAGTTAGCCAGTGCAAATCCCACTGCTGCTCCTTGTGATCTTGCAAGTCACTTCACCCTCCATTGCCTCAGGTAGAAACTTAGATTGTGAGCTCTCCTGGGACAGAGAAATGTCCAGAGTACCTGACTGTAACTCACCTTGAGCTACTACTGAAAAAGGTGCGAGCAAAATATAAAAATAAATTATAATGGGACCCAGGTCTCTTTAAGCTAAGTGACATTTAATGAAGTCAAGCATGTAGAACATAAGAATGCACATTTTAAAAATTTTTAAAAATTGAATATGTGCGATGATTAGTAAAAAGTGGACAATATAAGACCATGGTGTTCTGTGCTGGTCTTTATGAAACCTTATGAGCACGTTAAAAAATATTTTGAGAAAGCATTAACTTTACAAACATTATTTTTCCATTAGTATTGAAATAGATGGATTTGTTTATGGGGTTCATTATAATGTCTGCCAACAGTTCTTGAGTTTTAAGAAATTTCAGAATATAGCTTAAGATTCCATTGTGCAAGAGCATGTACCCAGGAACTTGTTAACTTCAAGTACACACAGAGACAAAACCCAGAACACTGTCATTCTTCCTTCCCTTTTGAAAGATTGCATTTATCAAAATGCAAATTCATATGCTCCCAGATACCTCTGAAATAAAGATAAGCACTGCTAACACTGTCCTCTCTATGCTGCAAGAGGGGCCACTAATAATTTTAAAACTGACTAACATAAAGTGATTATCACAAATCTAAAGTTACGTGGTGAGCAATAATTGGACTGCATTATGCGAAGCAGAACTTAGCTTGAAGTGACATCAGATTGTTAAAAATAACAATTATCACTGACTGTGGCTGTGGTTGAAAGAGTTTTGTTATTTTTTCAGAGACTTTTAATCAGTGTGCTGCAGTTGCTATTACTTATTTCCTTTTCTTTCGCAGACTTTTCTTCGTATCGTGCTTGTGCGTCTGACTCTGACCCTTACCTTCCTGTTTCTAAGTGGGGCTAAGTATTATTTCATTGTGTGATTGTGGTGGTGGTGGTGGTGGTGGTGGGGGGGGGGGGGGGGGGAGAGGAGGAGGTAAGATAATTAGAAATGATGTGTCAGTTTAGATGGATGAATTCAGTCCACAGCTGCATCAGATTATACATAATAGCTGTCTCATAGATTACAGTATCTGTATTCCTGAAATCTAATTTTGACTAGACTGCATCCATAATTGAAGAATTTAGACTATGCCCCAGCCAAAGTTGCTCTATTTAATTACCATGTGAATGATAAAAATAGAGATCTTGATTATAGAATAAAATGTATTTACAAGCCAACTGAATCGATGTGCCTGGCTGAGCTGGAGATCACTGTACTTCCTAGTTATATTCATGCCATAAGACTTAGGAGCCCCTTTATTAAACCACGTTAAATGCTAATGCATGCTTAATGTCAGAAAAATGTTTACTGTAAAACGCTTTAAAGCATTTTGTGGTAATTTGTCATTGTGCACTAGTTAATTTTTAAAAACAGTTTTCGAGAGGGGGCATGTTATGGGCAGAGAATGATGCCTGAGCCCAAAAATAGGGGAAGTAAAACCTAATAATTACTTTGAAACCTGCCCTCTAATCCAAAGAAGAACAAGATACAGATGTGGAACTGGAAAAGTTAGAGTTAACATTTTTGTCAGGGAAAAATGTTAGAAATCATCTTAAGTGAGTTATTGATAAATGCTAGGTTAGCAGATTTCACTTTATATTGTAAAAAGAAGGCCAGAATGTACAAATAGAAGTCACTGTTTACTGTAGACCTATACTGACAAAGAAAGGCCTTTTTAGATAAGAGAGGTTAAAGAAAATGTAAAACTGATCAGTATTTATGAAAGATGTCTCCTTTTGGAAAAGTAAATCATACTCTGTGTTTAATTAAAGAGAACAGGTTATAAATGTTAGTCTATTATTAAATGTGTTTGAGAAATCCTATGTAATAGGCTTTTCCCGTTGTACTATACTTTAGTCTTATACTTTAGACTTTTAGCATATTTGCTTAGATTAAGTTTAGCATTCTAAAAAAGATGTCTTGCTGATGCTATGGAACTCTGTATAGTGATGGATTAATTATCTCATATGTATTTGAGGGTATAAATGGAAGCATTTGAATTGTCAAACCTCAGGGGGCTTGGAAGAAGAGAGATTTCTCTCCCAGTCTTCCTTCCTTGTTGTCAACAGGAAATATTATGCAGCACTAATAACAGACCAGTTTTGTTGTGGTACAATGAATTTAATTTCTCAAAATGTCTGTACATTCCACACAGGTTATCCAACTTCAATCAAAATATATATACGTAACAAATATTATAGTGACCAGGAAGGACTTCAGTAGGACTCATCTAGGTCCAAGAATGTATAATATGAGATTGATTTTACTCAATGGCACTCATAACTGCTCTCACTACATCATAGTACCTTCCAATCATGTACTCAACCAAAAAATGTGAATGTAAACTGGCCCATATCAAGTCTATTCATTCACACATCCTATATAATAAAACTCACCCTCAACGTTCTGAGGACACTGACGTCACTGAAGCCAAGCCACTGACGTCACTTCCTTCATGAAGGGTTCGTGGTGGTGAAGCCACCAAAAGCACCAAGTCTCTGGGCCCCACCCTCGCGTCAAACGTGATGACGTTGAGGGCGGAGCAATGGCATCACGCATCGAGGGCGGAGCAATGGCGTCAGTGGCTTCAGAACCAAGAAGCTGATGAAGGTGCGTTCACGAGGTGCGGAGCAATGGCGTCAGTGGCTTCAGAACGATAAACGGGTGGGTAGGGAGGGAGGGGGGGTGTTGGGGAGGAAAACCTTGCTAGCACCCGTTTCATTTGCTCCAGAAACGGGTCTTTTTTTACTAGTGTCTATATAAAACCACCAAACGCAAAGCAAGGAAGCCTTAAATATATAGTTGTCCACTTTGCACAAGTCAATTCTAAACAAGACTTGCCACTTATCTTGGCTGAAGTCAAGGTCACTGCTCGACAGAGTCTCCATTTTGATACTGTCTTCCTCAGGAGCAGTCCTCAATTCTTAATACAGCCCAACTTCATACAAGTCTGGCATTAAATCCTTTGCCGCGCCTTAGTAAAAGGACCCCTTAACTTCCATATCTTCAAGAAAGGAACGAGCTATGCAGGAAATACTGCAAGGAAAAGAAAATCTCTATAGTTATTTTGTCATGTGAAATCTTCTACCTTGGTCCTGGAAGAAGCTGGAATCCTGGTACCAGTGGAGTAGCCACAGGTGGGCCTGGGTGGGCCAGGGCCCACCCACTTAGGGCTCAGGCCCACCCAACAGTAGCACACATTTAGTGGTAGCTGGTGGGAATCCCATGCTCCGCCAACTGAAGACTTCCCCCTGATGGTAATAAAATTCCACTCTCCACGATACTGGCACTTGCACATGCTCAGTTTTCAGTGCATGCCTGCTTCAGACTACCAAGGTGGAAAGAAGCGTTTTCCTGCCAGCTGAGATATTTTTTTTTTGGTGGTAGTGGGGGGGGGGGGGGGGGGGGGAGAACACTTGTTGCCCACCCACTTCTTGCCTAGGCCCACCCAAAATCTGTTGTCTGGCTACGCCCCTGCCTGGTACATAGTAATTCCTTTAATTAGACCAACAAGAGCTCACACGATATTATAGTACCTGAGCCTTTGATATCATGTAGGCCCCTTTTCCCATTGTTTTCTATTGTGTCATTCCTCATCTAAAAGTTCCAACACCCCCCCCCCAAGAATCTACTGTTTCTGTTGTTTATGCTATTTCAGAACATATGAAAGCATTTTATTGTGTGTCGTTTACAACATTTGTAAAAGTATGTGAGTTGAAAAACTCACATACTAAGGATTTCTTTTATCAAGCTGTGGTAGGTGCTAGCACACTCTTACCGCGGCTGAAAAGGACTTATCGCACGACACAATGAGGTGCCCATGGCATTCTGTATGCTCAAAATTACTAATCAGGGGATAACTCTTTTAATTCCAGAGTCACTTTTAATATCGACTACACAAAGACTCCAGTATTTTTTCTTTATCACAAAAACATTTTATTGTATTGCAATGCCCGCTAACCTCACTAGCACTGCTGCCTACTATTAAAACCTCACACATTCACTCCTCCGCTCACCTTGCACACCTGTATTTAATTTAAATACAAAACAGTTGATTTTACATTTTAAACTGCATACTTATACTGTTTCGTATTGTGCATATGTTTTGCCATGCTTATACATTATATCATACTCAAATAATCAAAACTCAGTCCTGCCAGCTAAATGGTCCTTTTCCTACAAACGCCACACCTTCCGCATGGACGCAGTGAAAATGTTTCCACATAAATGCTGGATGACTGTTCTTCATGGACAAACTCTGTATGTCCGTTAAACCTCCGTTGGCTGTTCAAATACGCCACCTCCAGTCATTAGTATGCATCACAATACAGGTGCTGTGTGCTCAGTGACTAACTCAACAGTCCACCATATCTGTTTCATGTTATGCCGGCTCTAAGGGAGTTTCAATCCGGCATGCAGCCACTGGAGGTGTAGAACAAGTAAGTGTAAGTTGGAATGTTATAGCGTTATAAGATTGTAAGAGAAGTATTGATGATAGTAATGGTAATATTTAAACTGTTATAGATTTGATGGTGGTTCCTCCTGAGGAAGATTTGTGAAATGCGGTCCTGCATTGAGGAGCCGGCATAACATGAAACAGATATGGTGGACTGTTGAGTTAGTCACTGAGCACACAGCACCTGTATTGTGATGCATACTAATGACTGGAGGTGGCGTATTTGAACAGCCAACGGAGGTTTAACGGACATACAGAGTTTGTCCATGAAGAACAGTCATCCAGCGTTTATGTGGAAACATTTTCACTGCGTCCATGCGGAAGGCGTGGCGTTTGTAGGAAAAGCACCATTTTGCTGGCAGGACTGAGTTTTCATTATTTGAGTATGATATAATGTTTAAGCATGGCAAAACATATGCACAATACGAAACAGTATAAGTATGCAGTTTAAAATGTAAAATCAACTGTTTTGTATTTAAATTAAATACAGGTGTGCAAGGTGAGCGGAGGAGTGAATGTGTGAGGTTTTAATAGTAGGCAGCAGTGCTAGTGAGGTTAGCGGGCATTGCAATACAATAAAATGTTTTTGTGATAAAGAAACAATTCTGTATGCTCACCATGAACTAAGAAAATTTCTTTTTATTTTGTGGAGGGTGAGTCTGGGGTGAGAGTGGGCGTTTGTATGCTAATCAGTTAGCGTGTTGGCAATGCCAATGGACTAACTGATTAGCGTGTGATTAGCGTGTGAGCCCTTATTGCCTACAAAATAGATAGCGATAAGGGCTCACACATGAATTTTTTTAATGGTCACTTGCTAATGGCAACATTAGCATATGGCCATTAATGCTGAAAACTGGAAATTGGTCATTTTATGGCTGCGGGAAGAAATGGTCTTAGCACATGGGAAAGACCCACTTAAGGGCACACTAAGGCCACGTTTTCCCACACCTTTTGTAAAAGGACCCTTAAAAGTGAAAATGTGACATGGTACAAACATAGCAGATGGGAAAATAAAATCATATACATGACATAAGTCCAAAACAAAGTAAAATAATGATACAATATAACATTTTATCCATGTGTACCCCTGTGATTCCATGACGTTAAAAAAAAAACCCAGGAAAAAATGATCAGTATATAAAACAGCAGAATAGGAAAATGTTTCAGGTTTATATTTCAACAATGATCAACACTCTGACAGTTTTTTGGGAACATCCTTCCTGAAGTGAAACATTCGCCAAGCCTTGGACTTGAACATACATTTGTCATTAACACTATGTACATTTTAACCCATTATCCTTCTTTCATTTCCTGAGGGGGATTTAAAGCCTAATATTATATCTAATCTAACTGGTTGTCATCAGCTTCAGAGACTCTATTTTTCCTAGATACAGTCCAGCTCTCATTCAGCCCTGTTGTTAAGGATGTAAAAAGAATTGAAGTGGTGCAAAGAAAAGCTACGAGAATGGTATGGGATTTGCGTTACAAGACGTATGAGGAGAGACTTGCTGACCTGAACATGTATACCCTGGAGGAAAGGAGAAACAGGGGTGGTATGATACAGACGTTCAAATATTTGAAAGGTATTAATCCGCAAACGAACCTTTTCTGGAGATGGGAAGGCGGTAGAACGAGAGGACATGAAATGAGATTGAAGGGGGGCAGACTCAAGAAAAATGTCAGGAAGTATTTTTTCACGGAGAGAGTGGTGGATGCTTGGAATGCCCTCCTGCAGGAGGTGGTGGAGATGAAAACGGTAACGGAATTCAAACATGCGTGGGATAAGCATAAAGGAATCCTGTTTGGAAAGAAGGAATCCTCAGGAGCTTAGCGGAGATTGGATGGCAGAGGCAGGGCTGGTGGTTGGGAGGCGGGGTTAGTGCTGGGCAGACTTCTACGGTCTGTGCCCTGAAAAAGACAGATACAAATCAAGGTAAGGTATACACAAAAAGTAGCACATATGAGTTTATCTTGTTGGGCAGACTGGATGGACCGTGCAGGTCTTTTCCCGCCGTCATCTACTATGTTACACTGTTACTTTCAAATTCACTGTAAAGGGGTTCCATGATTGTTGAAGAAAACATTCGTTTTCCAGATGTATTGGATATGAAAGCTAACTCCTTTGTTCTTCAGCCTTGCTTCTTTTGAATGAACATGTGCACTGCTGTACACTTACATCAGCCATTCTTTCTATCAAAAATGAACCCAAGTTCATATCTTCAAAGAAGATCGACCAAAATGATAAATTGGATAGAACTCCTCTCGTATAAGAAAAGGCTAAAGAGGTTAGGGCTCTTCAACTTGGAAAAACAGATGGATGAGGGGAGATGTGATTGAGGTGTACAAAATCCTGAGTGGTGTAGAATGAATAGACGTACATCGATTTTTTACTCATTCCAAAAGTACAAAGACTAGGGGACACTCGAAGAAGTTACATGGAAATACTTTTAAAACAAATAGGAGGAAATATTTTTTTTTGCTCAATGAATAGTTAAGCTCAGGAACTGTTTGCCAGAGGATGTAGTAACCCTAGTAGCGCTTTAGAAATGTTAAGTAGTAGTAGTAGTAGTAGTAGTATGTAGTAACACCAGTTAGTGTATCTGGGTTTAAAAAAGTTTTGGACAAGTTCCTGCTAGTGATACAGGCATGGGGAAACCACTGCTTGCCCTGGGATTGGTAGCATGGAGTGTTGCCATTCTTTGGGTTTGTGCCAGGTACATGTGACCTGGATTGGCCATTGTTGGAAACAGGATACTGGGCTAGATGGACTATTGATCTGACCCAATATGGCTACTCTTATGTTCTATGTGCTGAAATACAGGGCCACCAGGAGATGCCACTGGACCCGGGACAAAAAATGCAGCTTGACTACTGCTACTGTCACCGCTGCTCCCACCTGCCCACCGCTGACTCCCCTGCCGCAATATTTCCCTCCTCCCCTCAGCAGTGTTCTGGTTGTGGACAGCATCAACAAAGAAGCTATTTACCTCTGCCTGGTCTCCGACGTATTTCCTCTGCTGTGTGTCTGGCCTGTTTCACCCTCTCTTCCTCTAGCAAGGACATTGTGGGGTGCCTCATTGATACCACTCCCATGTGTAGTACAGGCTCTCTGTTAGGTGGAGGAAGGGGTATGAAGGCACCCCAGATTTATGCTGAAAGGATGTTTATCAGGCGCCATGTCCCAACAATTCCACAGCGAGTAATGGTTAGTGGGCAGGTCTGGGGCCACTCAGCTCACCGGGTGGAGGGCCCCTGTATCTATCATGTTGAGATGCCTTCTTTTCACACTTCTGTGTTCCTCTCACTGTGCCCTCCACACCCCTTCCTTCTGTACCCACCTGGCTGCGTGGCACTCTGACCTCTGAGGTTCACGGAGCACCAAACCCCTTGGCTGCTGCAGTAATGGATGTAGAGGCAACATCTTTGGGTTGCCTTACAATGCCATTCCTCATCTGCTGTGTTCTAGAAGTGCACATGGAGGGTAATGTTCAGGAAGGCTGCAGCAGACTGCCAGGTTAGCTAGTGCAACAGACACATTTCCTCTACTTTTCCTATGGAGGCGAGGACACAGAACCCGATGGAGAGCCTGAAACCAGCAGCCAGAAAGCAGGGCAGCCACAACAGGAAGAGGAGGGTGAATCAGCGGCAGATGAAGGCTCACAGGAGGGCACCGAGGGAGAGGAAGAACACTCAGAGGATACCAGCCAGGAGCCACCTGCAGGGGATGAAGAGCAGGAACAATTAGAGGTACAACCCCCCCCCCCCCCATGACATTTGCAGATGGCCCAATAGGGGCAGAAAAGGCTGATGATGGTAGGCCCGTAGAGGACCCTACCACAGGCGGCAGGTGCTGTGATTGGCCAACAAACTGCTGGCACAGAATTGCCAGCTGATGGACTACAGTTGCTGCAGGGGGGGGGGGGGGGTCGAAGCTCACAGAGAATGCATGCAGCTGCTGCTGAGCATGCAGAAGGAGAGCCAGGAGGCAGCACAGAATATCTGGCAGCAGCTTCTGGGGATCTGGCAGGATCTCCAGGATTACACAGCGGCCTTGCCAAGCACGCTGCTGACACAGCAAGCACCAGAGCCTCTTCCCGGAGCTTTCTGCACCAACAACCTCCATACTAGCAGCAAGTGGCAACACAGCCCAGCCAAGGATGGGACCTGCAGCACCCCAGGCCAGTGGGACAACTGAGAGGCCAGGTCCCTCAGGGCCAGTACACACTCCCTTCCTGGGTACTGGGCCCAGCAGCAGATCTGACACCCGGCTAATCAGGTGGCCTAATTTTCAGAATGCAGGAGAGGCAGTAGGATGGAGTGATGACTATGAGGACACAGTGAGCCCCACAGGGAAGGATTTTGACACACTTCCTGCTCCTGCTGGGCTTGGACCATTACCAGCAACTCAGGGATGGAGTGGAAGAGATGGATCCCAGAGAGGATGGGGGAGGGGGAAGTAAAGCTGTAAGCCCCCTAATTGGCATGCTGTGGTGGTGTGTGCTGATGGGAGGGGGTGGGAATGGGGGTGTGTGTGCAGGGGAGGGGTTGGGGTGTGTATTTGCAGGGGGAAGGGGTGGGGTTGTGTGGTGGTGGGGAATGTTAGAGGTGTTGCACACAAGTAAATTGTACACTTACCTTTATTGAAAATTTGTCTGAATGAGTCTTTGTCTGGTGTGGACCCCCAGCTGGTGTGCTCCCTGGTCAGCTCTGTGTGCTTGTTGGGAGGGGTTTCTTATCCTCTGGGTCTGGCAGCAGCTGCTGTGGTTGCTGTTCCTTCTCTGGCAGATCCTGTCTCCTATGGAGAGCCAGATTCTGCAGCAATGAGCAGGCCATGAATATTTTGGCCACCTTTTCAGGTGGACTCAAGAGTTTGATGTGCTCACTCTTCTAGTCCTTTTCTGTCAACTGCCAATCTATTCATTACTGTTTATACTTTCAAATTTGTAATTTCTCCTTTTATTTCGTCTTCCCATTTTCATTTTCCTTTCTTTCTTATTAGTTTCACTACAGACCACTATGAAGCATTTGACAAAGGGTGGTATGCATTGTTCCCTCTAAGGTTGTCCTCCAACTTCATTGCTACCAGTAGGGGGCGCTGCTTCAATACCTCAACAGTTCAAAGTGGGTAACACTATCTTAAGAAATCAGAGACAATCCCCTGGGAATAAACAGAATATTATAGCAACCAGATCAAGAAAATAGAGGCTAAAACATATTTTTGAAACAAGAAAGTTTTGACTTTCTTTCTGAAGTTTAACGTAGGGCAGAATTAAGTATAACCTTTAACATTGTCCAATTCCTGGCTGCTTGAAATGCCAGAGTTAATTCGAATAAATGTAATCTTCTTTTTCCTTGCGCTAATGGAAATGTAAAATACATGTCACTGTTATGTCTAGAGTTCGGCACATTAGGAAATTGAAAATGATTATACAAGTAATTGGGTGCTAAACCATACAATATCTTAAAAAAGAAAACAGGCCAACTTAAAGATGATTCTGGCTTCAATTGGAAGCCAATGAAGTTTAACATAGATTGAAGAAATACGGTCAAACTTGTTGGGACCAAAAATTAAACGAACAATTTAATTTTTGTGTTCTGAATTGTCTGAATTTTTCTCAAAAGGTTTTTACTGCAGCCAAATATATGAGATTGCAATAATCCAACTGTGAAATCAAAAGTGACTGAACTAAAAATCTAAACTGGTCTTCAAAATAATTCCGGACACATGTTAACTTTCTCATTATTAAAAAAAAAAACATTTTTTCACCAAAGAAGAAACCTGACTTTCTAAAGATAATGAACTATCAACCAAGATCCCTAGAATCTTGATTGTTGAAGAAAATCCATAGTTGACCTGGCCAATATTAATAGTCTTTGGGATGTTATCTGGTTTATTTATTTATTTGTAACATTTATACCCTGGCTTTCCCACTCGTAAATGAGGTGTACAGTAACTTAGAATGGAATACAGTTGTAAGATTGTAAGCTCTTTTGAGCAGGGACTGTCCCTCTATGTAAATTGTACAGCGCTGCGTAACCCTAGTAGCGCTTTAGAAATGTTAAGTAGTAGTAGTAATACAATGAGTAAAGAGGTGGTCATTTTGATGAAGGTAAATAAGATGGACAAGGAAGGAGGATGGAAGAGGAAGGGGAGTGGGGGAAGGAGAGTGTTGGGATTAGCAAATTGTTTAGTATGGAAGAGTGTATAGGGGGAGTGGGGGGGGGGGTGTGTATTGGGATTAGCGAGTTTAGCATCAAAACATAGAAGTCTAGTTTCTCCAATATTCAGTTTTAATTTGTGATCTGACATCCATTTTTCTAATGTTATGTAATGTTGAAGAGTGAATTGATTAATATCAAATACTGATTAAATGGAATAAGTACTGAAATATCATCTGGTATAGCAAACACACAAATACACTAATCTAAATTCTCCATTCCCTTAGGTACCAGTGTAGACTGTAAGCTCTCTGGGGAAGGGATCACTTTACTCTTTTGTAAGACACTGAGCGTAGGTTGTGGAAGGAAAGGAATGAATCCAATTTTATAGATTTGTACTCCTGCTTACGCCCATACTACCCTGTTTAAATATACATTTCCCTTTCTTCTAATTCTTTCTAAATGTTAACATTATTCTGTTCTGTTTGGTACTGCCTATTTTGACTTGCCCTTATAAAGCAGTATATATTTCCTTTGCTGCACTGTTATCCTTAAAACTAATTTGAGCTGATTCATCTGGGCTTCAGTCAGGAGGATTTCCTCTATGTAACAATGTTTCAGCTCATACATAAATGGCAGGAAACACATTGTATTCAGATTATTTTACTAGACTTTCATGTAGTATGCTGTAAGAGTGAGGTATGATAAAAGTCTGACTCAATTCAGTATGTCCTCTGACTTGTATCCTCTTAATAAACATCTCTTATTTCAGAACGAGCATCATCAGAGCACACTAATAGCTCAATTTTCTCTTATGTCATGTCTAGGCAAACTTCTGTTGAAACCCCAGTCTAGAGTGCTAATGGCTATTTATAATTATATATTCTCCTAAACAGAAAGTGGTGGTTGATGTTCAAAAGATTAATACAACTTCAGGAGTAAAGTGGACAAATCTTTGCTTTAGAGATTTTGAGGCTGTCAAAAGATATCTTTTTTTTCTGGACAGCTTGATGTCTGGCCAAAAGATAATCTGTTAAACAGAGAAGGAGAAGTCAGAGGTGTGACAGGGGAAGGGTTAAGGGGTAAATTGAAGAAAAGTCACCTGAATTTGGATGCAAAACATTTGGGCACTAACCCTCAAATTCTATATACGTTGCCTTGAGTTGTGTGTGCTAATTCAGCCACATGGCCAAACTGCACGTACAACTTAATCGATCAACAAGTCAAGCAGGGCTGATAATTGGTGCTTAACAACCAATTAGCGGCACTAATTAGCTTTAATTAGAATTTACATGCACAACTTTCTAGGCATGTTCTATAATGCAGTGCATGTAAATTCTAATGCACACAGTCAAAAAGGGGGCATAGCCATGGGTGTGAAATGGGTGGGTTGTGGGCGTTTCACACACATGTCCATGCCCAGTATTATAGAATATACCTGATCTGCACCTAACTTAGGCGTAGGTATTCATAGCTGCCGAGAGGGGGGGGGCAGGGGGGACAAAATTCCCCGGGCCCAGGCCTCCAAGGGGGGCCCGGCGCCGCAGTCCCACTCACCCTCCGTCGTCGACCGTCTGCCCCCTGCATTGAAATCGCAGTCTCATCTCCGTGAAAGCAGCGCTGCAGGCAGCAAAACGCCACCCTTCGGGCCTCCTTCCCTCCCTGTGTCCCGCCCTTATCTGACGTAACTTCCAAGAGGGCGGGACACAAGGTGGGAAGGAGGACCGAAGGAAGGCGTTCTGCTGCCTGCAGCGCTGCTTTCATGGAGGTGAGACTATGATTTCAATGCAGGGGGCCCGGCCCGGTGGCGGACGGAGGGGGGGGGGAGCGGCAACAGTGAACTTGGGGGGGGGGGGGGGGGGAGCAGTGGCTGCGGCGACCTCGGGGAGGGTGGAGGGAGGGAGCAATGATGACCTCAGTGGGGGGGGGGGAGCAGTGGCAGCGACCTCAGGGGGGGGCGGGGCGGCAAAGGCAGCAGGGGTGGGGCCCTGGGGGCGGCCTTGCCCTGGGCCCAGCCCAGTCTCTGGGCAGTCCTGCAGGTATTTAGTCCTGGTTTTAGGTGGCCTAAATGGGTGTACCTAAATTTTAATCGCAAGAACGGTGAGTGAGCGTACACATAACTTTAGGTGTAGTTTATAGAACCATGCTATCTGTGTGGTTTTTTTGGTGCCGATTTTTAAGGCACCATTTATAGAATTTGGCCAAGCAGAACTACCATTATAAAATACTAGTGAAAGACTGCATTTATGCGCCAGTCTTCATGGGTCAGCACTTACGCCAGCTCAAAGCTTCTGCTTGCTGAAATCATTGTGCAGCTCATTTGCATGCAATTCCTTTGAGTATTGCTCACTATTTCCAAATTGGTAAGTTCCACCGAGGATATAAATGCACATGGTTTTTAACGGGGAATGTTTGTGCATTGGGCCCTGAGGGTTCCTAGCTTATCTTGATGCAAAAGGCTGGATTCAGCTTCACTTCCAAAGGATCATGATCTCATGATTAAATGGACAGACCTGTCTGTTTTTGGATAGGAGGGTGGGAAAAGGATCCTCTAACCAGCCCCCTATCCTTAAATATGCAGGAGGGAGGCAAGGGTACACTTCCCAGAGCATTCCTGAAGGCTTTTTAAACATTTTTCTGGAGGAGGAAGGATTGGAGCTCCTGGCTCCAGGCAGCACTTCAGTGATTCTTTGTTGTATATAGGAAGGAAGAGGAGGGAAAGGGATTTCAGTCATGTTTTTTTTTTATGTATTAATTTTCAGTCAGGCAGAAAGAGAGAAGGGGATAGAAGCCATCATACTTACTCTTTTAATTTATGCCTCCTATTTCCATTGCCCAGCTTGAATGGATAAATTATCCATTCTGGGCCAGATTCTATATATGGTGCCTACAAAATCCGTGTGGAAAACATTTCCGACTAAGCATATTCTATAAGCGTTGCCTAGATTTACACACAGTGTATAGAATATGTTTAGTAAATATCTAAGGATCTAAAACTATGTGCCTCCATTTACACCAACGAAAATGTGGTATAAATTCTGGCATGTAGATTTATGCTCAGAGGGCCATATTATATAACTACACATGTAAATTTTACAATGCCCAAAAAATGCTCATTTCCCTGCCCATAACCACACCCCTTTTTGCCTGCATGCGTTAGAGGTTAGACTCACTGCGTTACAGAATATGCTTAGTGAGTTGTGCACGTAACTTTTAATTATTGCTAATTAGTGCTAATTATTGCTTGCAAGTGCTGTTATCAAGGCCAATTAGCTTGTTAAGCCAATTAAGTTACACATGTTGTTACAGAATACGCCTGGATTTCAGCGCAGATCTCTAGGCGCACTATATAGAATCCAAGGGTCTGACTGAATTTCTGCAGTATATGGATAATGTCAAGCCCCTATTTGCATGTCCTAAAGCAATGTATATGGCCAGAATTTGGCTGTACAAGTGGCAGTGAATTTCAGAGGAATGACTTATGTAGATGGTACTGGATGACGATACTATGAAGTTGCGTGCCCAAATTTCAGATTAGCATGCAAATTTGGGCCCACAAGTTATAGAATAATGGCAGTTGCATGTCTAACAACTGTTAAATTAGGTACCAATTGGTCTTAAGTATCAATAATAATCCTTAAGTGGTGTTAATTGGTGCACTTAAGCACCATTCTATAAACTTAGGGGTGTATTCTATAAGTTGCGCATAAAAATTGGCCCAAAAAATGTAATGCACTAAGGGGCCCTTTTACTAAGCTGCGTAAGCTTCTACACATGCCCAACGTGCGCCAAAATGGAGTTACCGCCTGGCTACCGTGTGGCTGTTGCGGTAATTTTATTTTTGGCGCGTCAGATATGCCCATCTGAAAAATAATTTTAATTTTTGGACACATGTATCGGATGTGTGCCGAGTGGCATTTGATGCGCGTAGGTCATTACCGCCTGGTTACTGCGTGAGACTTTACCGCTAGGTCAATGGCTGGCAGTAAGGTCTCAGACCCCAAAATGGACGTGTGGCAATTTTCATTTTGCCGCACGTCCATTTTCAGCAAAAATAAAAAAAAAAGGGCATTTTTTTGTACGTGCTCTGAAAAAGAATTCTACACACTTCCAAAACACGCGTTTACACTACCACAGGCCATTTTTCAGCGCAGCTTAGTAAAAGGACCCCCTAATATGAATCTATAAAGAATGCACATCCTTTATACAATCACGCTTAGGCATAAACTGCACCTAACTGTAGCTACCTGCATTTAGGCCTCGTATGAGCCGGCTTGAATGTGATGCCTATAGTAATTTGGCCATATTCTAGATCGGTGTTTCACAAATCAGTCCTGGAGAACCCCCTCCCCCCCCTTTGCCAGTCAGGCTTTCAGGATATACACAAAAGTTCAAATTTTTCCTGATATGGCAAGAAGTACACAGAAAAGGAGGAAAGAATTTCTATCTTATAGATCTAGAGTTGTTAAATTGGGTGCTACTTTCTTGCTAAAGTTTCCCTGTAAATGCTTTGTAACTTTTGAAATGAATAACTACATATTTTTTTCCCCTTTGAAATTGTTAGAATTTATCTCATCTAAAGAAAATGTTAAGTCGCCAACTGTTTTGCCTCCCTAATTACAGTGCTGTAACGTCGGCTGTAGACATCCGTAGCCCCTCCCATTTTAATTTTTGATTTACTATATAGATTTAAACTTCCTTGTGTCTTGATCCACCTATTGGGGACAAATGTAAATTCTATTTTCCTTTATAATTTAACTTGTTTAGGTTATAGTAATTTGATTGCCTTTACTTGATTGCTGATATTTCATGTTTATATTATTGGATGTAAACAAAAAATTTATAAATAAAGAAATTAAAAAAAAATACACAATTAATATACTGTACATGAAAGAGATTTGCATACAATGGAGGCAGTGTCTGCAAATCAAAGTCATACATATTCATTGTGGATAGCCTGAAAGCCTGACTGGTAAGGGGATACTCCAGGACCGACTTGGGAAACACTGTTCTAGATCAACACACATAACATTTGGGAATGCTCCCAGAAATGCCCCTACCCATGCCCCAAATATGTATGCGTTTTAGGATTTATGCGCACATCGTTGAAGAATACAATAAGTGCGTTATTCCTAATTTTTGGCAATTATTGTTATCACTCAATTATCAACACTGATTGGCTCATTACTCAATTAATTTATGCGTATTAAATTGGTAACTTGTAGCACCATATATAGAATCTGACCCATGACTGTGCCCCTTTTAAGCTATATATACTGAAATTTACGTGCACCTTTTAGAATACGCCTAAAAAGAAGCATGCGTAAATTCTAATTATTGCCAATTAGTGATGATAATTGGTTGTTATCACTCATTGGCTTGTTACTCAATTGAGTACTACATGTAAATTGGCCGCACGCACAATTTAACATGCGTTACTCACTGCGCCTTATATAGAATCTGGCTCTTAGTTCCCATATTTTTCACATCTAGTTTTTGGCACACTTTCTTGTGTTTACTTCTAAAAGATGGAAAGAAACCGTAATGTGGTTGAAGTTTACGTCAGGTGAGCATGAAACCCACGTACACATTCTCCAACAAACCAAGCCCACTATTCTCAAAGAAAAATTGGATGGATTTCCCCTAAGCTTCATTTTATAACTTATCAGGCACACTCTTTCACTCCTTTAAAACTGAATACATTACAGCTAAGGCTAGTGCAGGCCAACCATTCTATTGCACCCCTGTTGTGTGAGCATAAATCAAGGCGAGATAATGATTTCTTTGTGTGAAGTATCAAGCGTTTCTAAGCATGATTCATGGCAAGATGCATGATGCTGGCAAGCAGAGTGCCGCTTCCATTACTGTAAACGACTGCCTTTTGCAGAGATAATTTTATCCTTTAACCTCTATCGAGACTCACTAAACAGATAGCATAACAGAGCTATTGAGTATTTACATGTTTTGAATTTGATCTTAAGTCATTTACCACCTACTGCTTTTTAATTCTTATTTAACAATTCCAGACTGTGAAAATAAGTGTACACGGGATACAGCATGCATTGAGTGCTATTGGAAGCTCTTATATGGACAAGGGAAAACAGGAAATATATATGCATTATAAATTGACTTTGCTTAAGGTGTGAACTGCAGGCAAAATAATCTTCTTAATGACAATTGGACGCACAGAGGAAATTCTTTGTGAATCTTTCCAGGTCCCTATTATGTTCAATCCAATTTTACAATGAAGTGCATTTATTTTCTAGAGTTTTTGCATCCTGTATCCTTAAATGATTCCTGCTAAATGCTGCGATTTTATTGAATGCGTTTTGCTTCATACATCAGTGATTCAGTTACCAGTAGACATTTCGCAGCATACACAGTGCTGGTTCTGCCTTTTCTGACGTTCTATACAATTACAGCACTGCTCCCTCCCTCACCCCTCACTCTGCATGGATTCCAATAAAGCCCTTCATGAATGTCTCTTTTGTTTCCTGCAATAAGTTTATGAGTGTCTTAACCCCATTTAAAGGATTGGCGGTGTTAAAGTAAGACTACCAGATGACTAATGCGTGAATCTAGGACACTTCATCCCCGTAGTGCTAGTAATGAGCAAGCAGTTCATTTGTGTTTGTGTACGCGTGTGTGTGGTAATGCGTGGGAGGTGGTGGTGAGGCTTGTTGCCTGGTGAACTGTCCCCATGGAAAGAGTAATCACCTAGTGGACAGTTGTAGAAAAGGCCATTCAGCCCACTGGCAGTAGATCAAGTGCCTGTGAATAAATAAATAAATATAGTCTGACCAAGTATTCTGTTCCCATTGTTAAGGATACATCCCAGCTGTCAGCTACTACTACTACTTAACATTTCTAAAGCGCCACTAGGGTTACGCAGCGCTGTACAGTTTAACATAGAAGGACAGTCCCTGCTCAAGGAGCTTACAATCTAAAGGACATGTGTACAGTCAGTCAAATAGGGCAGACAAATTGGGGCAGTCTAGATTTCCTGAATAGAAGCATAAGGGTTAGGTGCCGAAGGCGACATTGAAGAGGTGGGCTTTGAGCTACAGAGTGTGATCATCTGCAAGGCTTCTCCTCATCTAAGGCAAACCTTTTGCTTTCCTCCTTTGCATGCCGCCATCCAGGGCAGCAGAAGAGTATACAAGCGTCCCACTTAGTTCTCTTCAGCACCCCATCTTTCCTATGCCTAAATATATAGCCTGCCAGACAGACCTGGCTACCTGATGGGCTGATGATCAGAAGCAAACGCAGTCGCCAGAGGCTGTTAGCGCCATACTAGTGCCTGCGTTTGCTACCGCCCCCTGATCAGAGCCCCCGAGCGCATGAAACAATGCGCTCACGGGCTCTGAACGCAAATAGCATACAAATGCATGCAACGCAGGGCTAAACCTATTCATCCTCAATGATCAGTGACCAGCACGCCAAAGATTGGCACGCTGGCTGTGGCAAACCCTACGCCAGCTTGAAGCTGGTGTTAGGGTGTGCAGACCATTGGGGAGGAATGGTGAGCCCTGTCCAGCATGCATTTGCATGCTAGCAGATTCCCATTCGCCCCAATTCAGCAGCCCCTGCAGGAACCCCGAGCTGACCCAACTGCCCCCCCCCAGCAACAGGGGGCTGGAAGTCCAGAGGACCTCTGTTCCCCCCCCACCCCCCGACACATGCTCAGGCACTTCTACCCCATGATCAGCGAGAATTGCGTGCTTAAATTTGCATTCATTTATCTCTGATCATAGGTCCTGTAAAGCCCCGCTCTGTTCCAGTGCTATTTTTAGAGCTCTGTTTGGAATAGCGCAGGGCTTTTAATCATCTGCTTATGAATGCCTGCATTGTTGTTCCCTCTAAACAGAGTTATAGTCCTCCAACTGCAATGCTGCCACTGGGGGGCGATGGTTCACTATTGTGTTTTCAATCACTAGAGACAGGCAGGTTCCTTGGAGTCCTGCAGAGCTTGCCTGTCCCTCATTTTTGAAAATGTGATAGTGAAGCAGCACCCCTCAGTGGTAGGGCTAAGCTTAGAGAGAACAGTGACCTGCATATCCACAAAGACTTCTGGTTATTTTAGAACTTAGCAGGTTTTAAAAAAGGTTTGGACAGCCTCCTAAAGGAAAAATCTATAGATCATTAGACCACAGACCATTATTAAAATGGACTTGGGGAAAATCCACTGCTTATTTCTAGGATAAACAGCATAAAATGTTTTGTACTTTTTTTGGGATCTTGCCAGGTATTGTGACCTGGATTGGCCACTGTTGGAAACAGGATGCTGGGCTTGATGGACCTTTAGTCTGTCCCAATATGGCAATGCTTATGTACTTAACTTGCAGCTGGCCACTCAGACCGAGTTTCTACTTTAATTCTAACATCCCAGTTTGATCTCTATGTTCATATTACTATGGAACCTTCCAGAAAGACCCAGTTAGATTAGCACTGCTCTTTCTGCAAGGACTTCTAGTTCATTATAGAACTGCTAGAGACCCTCATGCCAGTCACGAACTGTCAGATAACCTGCCCATAGGGATGACTGTGTTATTTCTAGGACTGCTTACTAACCTTTCTGTTCTCTCAACATTTACTCCAAAAAATATTTAAAAGCACATTCTTTAATTTTCTTTTACCATGACATATTTTGAGCACAGTACAAAAGCCTCTAAATTGAAAATAATAGTGCAGGTAAGATGTCAGCAGAGATTTGTAGAGAGGTTATTTTACTTCCCTCTTTCTAGTACTCATACCTTTCCTAATGCATTCTAGCAATAACTTTCTATTATCCTTCCAAGTTGCTTTGGCACACTGACTGGCTACCTTAAGGTTGAAGCACAAGAAGAAAATACAGCACAGAAAAGTATAGTTGAGTATAAAATATTTAAGTGGATAGGGGGGAGGGTTTACAATTGATGAATAGGTTAAATATGTAGACATGGACTTAAGAAACATATTACCAGACAATTTAATCTTTACATGTTATTGAGTTGGTCTCCGGACTCACCTGAGAACTGTGGACACTCGTAGGAGACTAATAATTTCAACTGGTGACAATAATTGCTACTAATACGAATATGGAGAATAGTTTAAGAGCAAATGTAAATGTCTGGCTGAAAGGTTGAATAAAAGTCTATATATTCAATTTAGTTTAAGTTAAATGGCTATTGGCAAATATGAGGGCTTCAGAGCTTAAGGGAGGGAAGGGGAGGGGGAGAGAGCAATATTAAAAATAGATGACGACATGTAAATAGAAAGCATAGAACTTTTGTGTACACTGAGATTTCTTGCATACAAGATGTGATATGTATATGCTATGTATAGTCATCAATAAAAAATTGTTGAATCCTAAAAATATTTAAGTGGAATTAGGATTAATATGTGGAGGAAAAAGTCAAAACACTAAATTTAACAGCAGATTTCGCATAGTATTTGGAGAAGGGAATTCACACATCCATGAGGGGACATGGAGCACTGCCATAGTATTTTACAAAAGGCTCTGCCGAATGTAGAACTTCTTTAAACTAGGCGAAGGACTGCATGTGCATGTCTCTCCATGCCCAGAAGTTCTTATTTAAAAACCCCCAGAAGAGATGCATGTGGGCAAACAAACAAAAATCCCCCTCAAGATCCCCCCCTTCTGCATATGAGTGGGAGCAGTTTTTTTTTTAAAAATTGCTGCTCCCACTGTAGACAGACAGCCTGAGCCAGCAGGACCACTACTTACTACCAGGGGCGTATCTGCTATGGGGCCACAGGGGCCTGGTCCCCGCAGATTTGCCCCTGGACCCCCTTACCAATGACACTCTCAACCCCCTCCTCCTGCCGTCACTCCGCTGTTGCACCTCACCTCCCTTTGCTGGCGGGGGACCCCAACCCCCGCCAGCTGAAGTCTCCGTCCTTCCTTCCTTCCTTTGTTTGAGATTGGTGGTTTCTGACGTCCTGCACGCACGCACGTACAACGTGCAGCGTGCAGGACATCAGAAACCACCAAACCCAAACGAAGGAAGGACGGAGACTTCAGCTGGCGGGGGTTGAGGTCCCCCGCCAGCAAAGGGAAGTGAGGCATGACGGCAGAGTGACGGAAGGAAGGACGGAGACTTCGGGGAGGTGAGGCGCGACGGCGGGAGGAGGGGGGGGGGTTTAAAGTAGTTGGAGCTGTCTTCCGCGAGAGGGGGGGGGTTTAAAGTAGTTGGGCGGGGCGGGGGGGAGTGGTGGCGTCGTCGTCTTCGTCTTCAGCGGGGGGGGGGGGGTCAGTGCCGCCGGGGGGGGGGGGGCTAAAATGTGCCCCCTCTCCTCGGCTCTGGCCCCCCCTACCGTTGAAGTTCAGATACGCCCCTGCTTACTACTACTACTACTTAACATTTCTAAAGCGCTACTAGGGTTACGCAGCGCTGTACAAGTTAACATAGAAGGACAGTCCCTGCTCAAAGAGCTTACAATCTAAAGGACAAGTGAGTAGTCAATTCGATAGGGGCAGTCAAATTGGGGCAGTCCGGATATCCTGAGGGTAAGAGTTAGGTGCCGAAGGCAGCATTGAAGAGGTGGGCTTTAAGCAGAGACTTGAAGATGGGCAGGGAGGGGGCTTGACGTAAGGGCTCAGGAAGGTTGTTCCAGGCATAGGGTGAGGCGAGGCAGAATGGGCGGAGCCTGGAGTTGGCAGTGGTGGAGAAGGGTACTGAGAGGAGGGATTTGTCCTGTGAATGGAGGTTTCGGGTGGGAACATAAGGGGAGATGAGGGTAGAGAGGTAGTGAGGAGCAGCAGATTGAGTACATGCCCAGAAGTTCTTATTTAAAAACCCCCAGAAGAGATGCATGAGGGCAAACAAACACAAATCCCCCTCAAGATCCCCCCCCTTCTGCATATGAGTGGGAGCAGTTTTTTTTTTTTTTAATTGCTGCTCCCACTGTAGACAGACAGCCTGAGCCAGCAGGACCAGTGTCTACCTCCTCCATTCACCCCAAACTTCAGACCTCCTCGATCAACCCCTCAACCTTGATCCCCTGCCTGATCTCAGTGGATGACATCACAATCCCTTCCCAACCTCCCTGACAACCCCCAAAACGTCTGATCCTCTCTATCCGTACCCTCTGGAATGAAAATGCCTTCACCTATCACCCCTGGCAATAACCATCAACCTGGGACCCCTCCAACAGACCCCTCATTCCTCACCCCAATCCTTATCTCCTGCCTTACAAAATGTTTCTGATGTTTGGTGGGAGCTTATACGATTCCCAGTCAATCCTCCTCTTATAGTCACACTAGTAAAAAAGCCCCGTTTCTGATGCAAATGAAATGGGGGCTAGCAAGGTTTTCTTCTGTGTGCATGTGGGAGTGTGTGTGTCCCTGCCCTCTGCCCTCTCTCCCTTCCCCTGTGCTCTGTCCCTTCCCCCCTCAGAGTCGAGTCCTTCAGTGTTATGTTTCCTGCTGTGCTGTGTTTGTGTTACAGAGATAGTGAGGGCTTCTGCTCTCTCTCCCCTCCCCCTCTGAGTCCTTCACTGTTACAGAGAGAGCGATTTGATTTCGTGCTTTGCTGTGTTTTCCTTCACTGTTTGTGTTACAGAGAGAGCGAGGGCGGGGCAGACACTCATGGGGAAACCGGATATCTCTCTCCCTTCACACTTCCGGCTGGAGGCTTCATTAGAACGTTGGTGGTGCCTTTTATATATAGAGATGTGCAAAAATGGTGCTGGTGACCTCTAGTGGTTTTTTCATGGTACAACTGCTAGAAGTCAGTATTGTGAGATTAATGCTAGGGGTTTCAGGTGCCAATTTTGCACCCATGGCTAACAGCAGGAGCAACTGGGCATCACTGCTGCTCCCACTAGACACCAGGGATGCCTGGTAAGGCTGTGATGTGGATCAGGAAGGGGGAGTTGTCTGTTGGAAGGGTCTCGGGGGGGGGGGGGTGCTGATGTCAGGGGATTCAGGTGAGGAGGCTTCATGCGAGGGATTGCAGGAGGGGGGATACAATACAATATCCTATATAATAATTTGCACCTCCAACATTCTACGTCTGGATGCCTGGGTTCGTAACATCCATTCCCATTCATTGCCCCGCCCTCGCGTCAAAACGCAATGATGCATTTCCTGTTTCCGCAAGGGCGGGACACTGTTTGAGGGAAGGGAGAAGCTGTGTTGTCCTCTTCACTGCAGTCACTGCGCCTGAAAATAAAAGGGTTAAACGCGCGGGGGGGGGGGGGGGGAGGAACAGAGAAGAGGGCTGTCAGGGAGCTGAGGGAGGGCAGGGGAGAATCGCTGGACATGGATGGGAGGGCAGGGGAAAGAGGAGAATTGCTGGACATGGATGGATGGAGGAGAGGGCAGGGGAGAATGGAGAGCTGCTGGACATGGATGGATGGATGGAGGAGAGGGCAGGGGAGAATGGAGAGTTCCTGGACATGGATGGCAGGGAAGGGAAGGGCAGGGGAGAGAGAATTGCTGAACATGGATGGATGAATGGAGGGGGCAGGGGAGAGAGGAAATTTGCTGGATATGGGTGGATGGAGGAGAGGGCAGGGGAGAATGGAGAGTTGCTGGACATGGATGGATAGAGGGGAGGAAAGTCAGGAAGGAGATGCACATGGATGGAGAGGGGAGGGAAGAAAGGAGAAATGCTGGACATGGATGGAGTCTGCGTACTCTTCAGTGGCGTACCAAGGGGGGGAGCGGTGGGGGCGGTCCGCCCCAGGTGCATGCCGCTGGGGGGGGGGGTGCCGCGCACCGGTCAGTGTCGTTGGTTTCCATGCTCCCTCTGCCCCGGAACAGGAAGTGACCTGTTCCGGGGCAGAGTGAGCATGGAAACCAACGCCGCTGACCGGAGCGCGGTACCCCCCCAGCGGCGTGCACCCGGGGTGTCCATTTGCCAGGGGGGGGGTCGCGCTGCACGGGGTGGGGCGCTGCACCCGGGGGGGCGGGGCGCATCGGCGATCCGCCCCAGGTGTCAGCGCCCCTCGGAACGCCACTGGTACTCTTTATCTTTTAAAAAATACTATAAATAAAAAATCACAAAAAAGAAAGATTAAAACCAAATAAAACATAGATAAAACAATTCGTATCTCATACCCCTGGAGCAGTATACACCCTTCCCAATGATTACTTATCATGACAGAACATTTCTCCTAACAGTTCCCTTAAAAACATAATCACCATTACATGTGTAAGAAATGAGCCTTTTTTTTTTTTTACTAGTAATACAATAAAATACTTACATTCTGCTGCAAACCAAAAAAAGGCTCTGAGCAGATTAAAATAAAAAAGTGCTAGCTATTTCCAGCGACTTACAATGCAGAATTCAATTAACAATTAAGTTAACACTTAACTTAAAAACTTATGGAATAAAAATGCCTTCAATGATTTTCTAAACTTTAAATAACATGCCTCTGATCTAATAGAGAAAGGAAGGGCATTCCAATGTTTCGCAGCTTAAAATGCAAATGGCAGTATGGTATTTCAGATGCTTAGGGGGCTTGGGGGATCAGTAAAGGGGATCTGATGTCATCTGCGGAGAATGAGGTGGGGCAGGGTCATAGCCATAGGGGGAGCCTGGCTCCCCCACTTTGGGCTCAGGCCCCCTTTAAAATTGTGGCAGCAGATGCATGGCTGAAGGGGATGCCCAAGACCCACCAGCCAAGTAGATTCTTTGCCGGAGCTGCGCCCATACTGCTAAAGTAGCGAGGAACTGGCAGGATGCTCCAACTGCTGGTGCCCAATTTATACGGTATCACTATTATATTTAATAGAGGGGGTTTCTCATGTACAAGTATCAATATTTTACCCAACTCTTAGCTTATTTCAACATCCTCTTAAAGTCACATTAATAGGTGTTAATAGTATAGGATCTCTCAGATATCTCTGTCACCACCATACAGGCTATAATGTGAGCCAGGCACTTTCAATGGTAGGCAGGTATTCCTCATTTGATCCACATTTTTAATATATATATACTTTTTAAATTCATTAGCTTGAGTTTTATATCAAATTTTCACTTAGCTTAACTTGTAGTTTCACTATAACTTCTGTTCTCGTTTTTTAATATCGTAAAACAATCATTCATTTCGGAGACCACTCAACGATATTAAAAAACAAGGACAGAAGTTATAGTGAAACAACAAGTTAAGCTAAGTGAAAATTTGATATAAAACTCAAGATAATGAATTAAAAAAATATATATATATAAAAAATGTGGATCAAATGAGGAATACCTGCCTACCATTGAAAGTGCCTGGCACACATTATAGCCTGTATGGTGGTGACAGAGATACCTGAGAGATCCTATACTATTAACACCTATTAATGTGACTTTAAGAGGATGTTGAAATACTCCAGCTGCTGGTGCTGGCACTTCCGTACATGCTTAGTTTTTGCATTGAACTGAGCGTGTGTGGAAGTTGTGGCCTTGGAAGCTGGTGCATCCTGCCAGTTTCCTTGCTGCTTCAGCAGTACAAGTATGCCTCCAATGAAATTCTTTTGCTGGCGGGGCTTGAGCATCCCCTTAGCTAAGGTATGATTCAAGGGATGTGGGGGAGGAGAACTGAGTGGAAATACTTGGCCCTCCCAGTCCACTCTTGGGCCCCCCCCCCCAAAATCTGAGTTCTGGCTACACCACTGGGGTGAGGTAATCAAGGTTGGGAAGTGATTGGGGGGAGGGGGAGCATTAAGGTCAGTGCAGAGATCGTGGGTGGAAGCAGACCTTGGCAATGAGAGCTGCTCCTTTCAGCAAGCACTTATTTATGTTTCAGGACAGTGTGAATGCTGGTCTATATTTTCCCCTAGAGACATGATTTTCCCTTTGTAAAATGGAAATCCATGTCTATATTGTAAGCTCTCCCAAGCCGCTCCCTCTCTCCACCGCACCCATGCCCCTTGCACACCTATACATACTCAGTATCCCAATTGAAGAAGGCCGGCGAGGAGCATGCCGAGCAGCCGCCAATAACATGGCGGCTGCCACGCAGCAGCTCCCCGAACCGAGCAACCCTTCCCTTCCGGCTTCCCTCTGAATGACGTAGAGGAGAACCTCGCCCGTCATTGGCTGGCGGGCCGGAAGGGGCGGGGCTTCGGGGGATGCCCTCTTGCACCACTTAAAAGTCGCCGACGAGACAAGGGGAGTCTCTTGGTCGGCGGTTAGCGGTGCGGGAATTTTCGAATTTGGAATTGGCCCCGGTTCCCCTGCCCGCACCCTCGGAGCCCCCTGGGCTTCATGGGGTGCCAGCCTGACTCCCAGCGCTGCTTTCATGTGCGCCGGCCTCAGCTCAATCTTTAAACAGCCTAGCGTGTCTCCGGCTGCAAGATCCACCTCCAGCATGGAGGGAGCCTTCGAATGAGCCTCGAAGCAGCCCCACGTGAGCCCAGGATGGCTCAAAATCGCTGTGGCCTTCATAGATCGCAGGTAGCCCCCTTAAAGGGGACTTGCATTAATTTTATTACCTTTGCCTTCCTGTCCCGGAGAACGCGAGGCTGGCGCTGGGTTGGGCAGGTCCCCCCCCCCCCGCATCCTGCTTGCACGCGTGCCATCGCACAGTCTGACCACCTACACAGTGCGGATCCGGGTTGGACGCCGCCGTGAGTCTTTTGTTTCTGTGTAGCACCTGATTCTCTGCCGTCCCGGCAGGTGATTCTCGTTGCTGTTCGGTAGATGTTTCCGTGGGAGGAGTGCAGTGAGAGTGCCCTGGGGTATGTGTGTAAATTCATCTAATCTCCCTCCCAGACAGTTTAGCGTTGGCAGTGCTGCTGGCTCGCTCTGCAGGTTCAGACAGTTAACTACGAGGTGAGTCCAGTCCCTGCAGAGAGCAAGTGCAATTGGCAGTTTAGCAGAGAAGGCTTGCTATGGAAAACGACACTTTCTACTGCTTGTTTAATTTTGTCTTGTGTATGTTGTGGAATTGTACCTCGGAAAGAACTTGAAAGCAAGGAGCCCAGTAAGCTTTTTCTGTACTATGCACTAGGGCATGCTGTGCGAATACAAGGATCACGCCGAATCTATTGTGCCATGTGGCCAGCTGATCGGCTGTCTTTATCTCTCTTCCTGTATGTTTCTGAGATTTGGTGAGATAATTGAAACCTCTTGACTGCTCAGCAGGGTTGCCAGGTGGAAAATTTTTTTCCAGCCCGATCGAGCCCAAAAAACAGCCCAAAACCCGCCCAAACACAAACCCCGCCCCTGACACCCCCACCCCCGCGTCATCACGCCCGCCCCCGCCGTCATCAACCCCGCCCCCGCCGTCACTGGCCCCGCCTTCCACGTCACCGGCCCCGCCTCCCCGTCACCGGCCCCGCCTCCCCGTCATCGGCCCCGCCTCCCACGTCATCGGCCCCGCCTCCCCGTCATCGGCCCCGCCTCCTACGTCATCGGCCCCGCCTCCCACGTCACTAACCCCGCCCAAAACGTCATTAACCCCACCCAAAAACGTCACTAACCCCGCCCCCCCACGGCCGAAAAAACCGCACTGAAGGCCAAAAACAGCCCAAAAAACCGCAACCCGCTGCGGGCAAAAATTTCCCGCGGCGGGTCGCGGAAAACCGCCCAATTGGGCGGTAAAACCGCCCACCTGGCAACACTGCTGCTCAGCAAGTTGCTTTCTCTTTGCTCTTGTGAAACCCGATCTTCTCTTTTCCCTCTGCAGTCAGTGTGACAGTGGGTGGCAGGCAGTGCCTGCTGAGACTGTAGGACACCGCAGGACAGGTGAGGCCCTCCAATCGAGATTCTGTAGTATGCAAATTCTTTACCGGGTCCCGGAAGGCTTTATTCGCAATTTCAGTTGAATTCCTTCAGTTGTGTTGAAAAGAGTTGTTTCTATGCTAACACTCTGCACGGGTATTTTCTTGGAGAGAGAGAGTGGCCCAATTTTATTATAGCCTGGTAAACTATTGAGCAATACATAACATATGGATAGACAGTGTGGTTTGTGTTGGTGTAGATGGGAATAATTTCAACTACCTTGGGAAACATATGGATAACCTGGTGCTTCTGATCAAGTATGATGTAAAAAAGGCAACCAACCAGTGCATTTAATTTTAACTCTTTTGATATGGGCATGCTCACAGCAGGGGCATAGCCAGACCTCGCCGTGGGAGGTGCCATTCCAGCCACCAATGTATCTGGGCTAATTTCCAGTTGTATCTCCCTATCGGGGGTTTCTTTCATTTGACTGCAGTGGCCTAGTGGTTAGAGCAATGGTTTTGCAATCCACAGGTAGCATGTTCATATCGCTCTGCTGCTCTTAGTTATCTTTGGTTGGGGCATCGGCCTTGCAATTCAGAGGTAGTGATAGCGCACTGCGGCTCCTTGTGACCTTTGGTTGGAGCGCCGGTCTTGCAATTCAGAGGTAGCGGGTTCATAGAGCACTGCTGCTCCTTGTGACTTTTGGTTGGAACACCGGCCTTGGCAATTCAGAGGTAGCAGGTTCATACCACACTGCTGCTCCTTGGGACCTGTGGTTGGAGCACAAGTCTTGCAGTCCAGGGGGGTGGCTTCATGTCCCACTGCTGCTCTTTGTGATCCTGTACACTTTATAACACTCACATGTCTCCACCTCAAGTACTACGGCAGAGGCTTGATTACCCGGTTGCCTACGGTGTGATTTGCATGCATACGGTTGACAAATCATTGGCTATACCCGTATTCCTTCCCCCTTTTCTGACTCTGTTGCTACCCTTTCTCCCCTTTCTTTTAACGCTTGCTCATTCTTTCTCGAGCAGCCCCAAATGCTCCCGATGCACAGAGGTACCTGCATCGGGCAGGTCAGGCAAATGTCGATTGCTGCCATGATCGCTGCGGTATTTCTCCGAATCCACATTATTACCTGAATCCACTGTTTCACTTCACATTTCCCTACCCAAGGATAGACAGCTTAACATCTATGGGATTTCAAGGTAATTCTCAAGGCTCATGGGTGGAGGAGGCGTACAAACCAGAAGTGACCAGTAGAGGCTATGCAGGAGCAGCTTTGGCCCACCCTTGGATGGGAGGCATATGATTGGTGGCATCGGTTTAAATTTTCCCTAGTCCTTTATCCTCTAAATACAGCGAGGTTGCTCTATGACACAGGGTACAGTCACCCCTTCCGACCTTTACAAGGTATGATCCATTCCCTCCTGTTGCTCTTGAAAACGTAGTACTGCCTATGCCTCTACTTTCGCATCCATTTTACTGATATGTGTCTCAGTGACATACACACCAGCCTGCATTTCGTTTCATTAGATTTTATTTGCCCTCTGCGATGTATTGCCAATCTACCATGAGTGGCTTAGGAGCTGCACTTGACCTACTGCGGTTCACCTGTATAAGGCTGTGTGACTGGGAAGTTCGGCTTCTTTGCCGAAGTCTATCTCCCTATAGAACTGGGGACTGCCTAAACTAGCCTGTTGCGACGTTTGATACGTAAGGCATGATGTTAAAGGTAGATCACAGGTAGTGTAGGCACACTTGCGCACAAACTGGTCTACTGTAGGCCGCTGTGCTTCCCCCTGTTCGGTTTCTGTCACGACAACCACTACTATTGTGACGAATGCATGCCCATGGAATGCGCAGTCTTTTGCAACCTATTCGAGGCATTCAGTGCATTCTAGCATGGGCGGTGTCCCAACGGTCCATTGCGAAAGCAATCGTGCACTGCCGGGACGACTTCTCCTTGTTGGGCCTCATCACTCCAGCACCTGTAGAGACCGCATGGATGTCTTCCACACCGTCGCACAGGGGTTCGTAGTACAGGTCGCAAGCAACAGCACGACGGGGCCTGGTATGGTCATTACCTTCTCGGGCATTGAGATACACTCTTACCACCCGGACGACCGAACTCCCAGTGGACAAGTTGCACGTACTGATGCGGAAGATCCTTAATGTCCTCCATTCGCCTCACTCTTTACCAGATGCAATCTCTCATTGGCTCCTTCAACTTGCCTTGCAGGGTTATCCCAATGGGTAGAGTGTTTGTCCGCAGGCTCGCTGCCGCCATGGTGAGCATATCGCGCAAGCACCACCAAGCGTGCATAACGCTTCCCATTAGGCAGGACATGCACATCTGGCTTCGCATCATACAGTACTCCAGTGGAGGACCACTAATACAATCAGTTACAACTGCCAGCGCTGACCCATGCCTATATACAGCTGCCGCTGGGTCTGCCAGGTGTGGAGCCTACTACAACGAAGGCTGGTTCACTGTCCGTTGGCCTACGGGCTGGACGCACAGTGGACTTACCAAGAATATTACCTTTCGTGAGTTATTCCACATTGTTACGGCTGCTCAGGTTTGAGGTCCTGCGCTAGACAACAGAAGTGTTATCCTGTGGTCAGACAACGCTGCCGTGGGGGAGATCATAAATAAGCAACCTGCCGGTTGCCCGCACGAAGCGATTCTCCGGCAATTTTGTGCTCCGCTGCTTGCAACCTAATCTGACCGCGTGAGCGAAGCACATACATGGAGTTGGTAATGCATAGTGATGCTCTCTCACGTTTTCCATTTCACTCTTCTGACAGCTTGCCCCCGCGGCGAACAAGGAACCCACCACAGTCCCTGAGCAACTTTGGCCTCTAGTCTCAATACCGTGCAACTACTCAGCAACAGCTCATTAACCCATTCCACGCCGCGGGCGTACCGGCGTGCCTTTCATCAAGTTTGTGGCTACCTTCAAGGACATGGGTGGGCTGAGGGAGCGGTTCCTGAGCACTTCATTGCTCGCTACTCCACAGACGATTTCGAGCGGGTCACCTCCAGGGATGTGGTCATCCCACGTTTTGCGGGTTTCTCCTTCGTTGTCAAGATCCGCGGATGGTGCAACCCTCATGCAAGCTTCCTGAGCAGGACTCTGTTATGAGGGTGGGCGTGGGCCACCCCGCGTCTCCTGCCACCAGGCGGCCCGTGACGCAGGAGATCCTTCATCGCCTAGGGTCTGCACTTGGCAGATTATACAAGGATGGCTACGAAGCGGCATTGTTCGGGGCGGCCTCCTTGTCAGTCTTCTTCGTTGCTATGCACATAGGCGAGCTTACTGCGCAGTCCATAGGCCTGCAGATGGCTGACGTCTCTAGCTCAGGAAGTAGTCTGCCTGAGAATCGCCAGGCCAAGATGGATCAGGCAGGCAAAGGGCACACCATTACCCTGTGTAGTGTCCCGGGCTTACTCACCACTATCCTCTGGTCCGGCATCATCCCGTGAGGGCATGGATCTGCTTCCATGTTGTGGTCCAGAGGTTTAACCAATGTCAATCGCCAGATTGGCATGTGGGTGGAGCAGCTTGGCGGTGCGAGGATCTAGCATCAGTGCGCTGCCCTGCTCACTCTCGGATACTTCCTCGAAGATGCTAGCCGTCTCGGGGAAGTCGCAGGTTTCCTCCTCCTCAACGACTTACAGGTGGTCCTGGAGAGACATTTCTGAAGGAGGGAAAAAGGGGGGGACCCGTGGTCCCTGAATTTCAGGTCCCCCGGGTTGTGGCGGAGGCACCCGAGCCTGGGAACTCTGGGATGTGCTGGAACAACAGGCAAAAGGAAGATTGCCCGCTTCAGGCAAGGGACAGGAACACCCACTGCTGGCAGACCAATCACCTCGCTGGTTACACATGGCAGGTGGGACTCTGGTCTGGGGTGCAGTCCCAAGCTGGCTTGCCCGCTTCACGCAAGGGACAAGAACACTCACGGCTGGCAGACCAATCACCTCGCTGGTTATACATGGCAGGTGGGACTATGGTCTGGGGCGCAGTCCCAAGCGGGCGGATGCGCGGCCACGCTAAGGGCGGAGTCAAGGCTGGCCGTCGCGTGGGCGGAGATGTTGGCTCTCTAGCTGGATAAGCATGGCGGAGGGCTGGAGCATCTGCAATGTCCAACCCAAGGCTCGGGTGCTTCCTAGGGGCAGTTTAATGTGTTGTCAATAAAGCTGTGGCCATTTATTCCCAAAAATCTGTCTCATGCCTGTTTTGTGTGTGCTTGAGGGGAAAAGCGAGGGAGGGGGCGCGAGAGTGTGCAGCCTGCCTATGTTATACAATAATGTTAGATCAGAGGCATTTCTAAGTGTAAGCTAATTTACATGTAGATATGCTGCTAGTGTATGTAAACACGGGGATGCTTCTAAAATAGCTCCCTTAATCTGTTAAATACATGAAATGTGGGCTGGACAGTAGCTCAATGGCAGTCCACTGATATGAAGAGAGTCCCTGGTTCAATTCTTGGGTTAGGTGGGGATTCTGCAGAGGAATCATTTATAACTGCAGAGGTAGAGAGAGAATCATGGTAATCATTCTAGGGCAGGCTTATCCTTAATGCAGGGCCTTGACAAATTGCAGGTGCCAGGTTGCCATGGCACCTAGAAATGCACCCTGGTGCCTGGGATTTCATATGCTGAAAACCCTTGTCCCCCTATTTGCTGCACTGCCTCTGGAATGGCTTTCCTGGCTCTGCACAGTGATTGGGCTCTCCACATTCTCGAGCTGCTCTGTGCAGGAAGTTTGGGAAGTCTCGCAGGATGTGAAACTGCAAGACTTCCGAGCACTTCCTGCACAGCGAGGCTCAAGTATGCGAAGCGCCCGATCACTCTGCAGAGCCAGGAAATCAGTTTCAGGGGCAGTGCTGTGAATAGGGAGGTAAAAGCTGGTGACTATGAGGTGGGAGGTAGCATGAGAAAGAGAGAGACTGGGTTAAGGTTGGAGGTGAGGCATGAGAGACTGGCTGAAGGCTGGAGGTGGTGCATGAGGGAGGACTAGAGTAAGGTTGGGGGGGCATGAGAGCAGTGCTTTTTTTGAGGGGGTACTCAGGGGTTCTGAGTACCGGCACCTTTTCCATTGTCTGCTAAAATTGACCCATGGACCCAGTGGCGTTCCTAGCCTGGATGGCACCCCCGGGTGCAGCGCGCCCCCACGCCTGCGAAATGACACCTTCCCCCCCCCCCCGGCGAAATGACACCCCCCCGGGTGCATGCCGCTGGGAGGAGGGATGTGGCGTGTGCCTTTGGGCTCCGACTTCGCTAAGTTCGCTCGTTCGCTGCAGCTCCCTCTGCCCCGGAACAGGAAGTAACCTGTTCCGGGGCAGAGGGAGCTGCAGCGAACGAGCGAAGTTAGCGAAGTCGGAGCCCACAGGCGCGCGCCGCGGCATGCACCCGGGGCGGACCGCCCCCACCGCCCCCCCCTTGGTACGCCACTGCATGGACCACAAGTTTTAATGAAAGAGCTCAGGCTCTACACATCAATTCTGCCTTGTCAGATTCTGTGACTGGTTGCAGGGGGCCTGGCTGTTGTGGGGTGGGTCCCTCAGTGATCACCCCACCCCTGAAGGGTGGCCTGGCATTTGAGTACTGGCACCTTTTTTGCTAGAAAAATTGCACTGCATGAGAGAGACTGACTAGGGGGAGGCTGGAAGGGGGCATGAGAGAGACTGACTGGAGGAAGGCTGGGGAGGCATAAGAGAGAGATTGGGTGAAGGCTGGAGAGGGGCTTGAGAGAGAGAGAGAGAGAGAGAGAGAGAGAGAGAGAGAGAGAGAGAGAGAGAGAGAGAGTTTGAAGGGGCCCAAGGCCATAGTGATATGTGAAAACAGTGAAGCAGTTGCCTCTTTGCTTCACCTATCAAGGCAGTGCTGTCACACAGCTGACAGCATGCTTTGGGAAGGGAAAGGGAAATGGAACTTGATATACCGCCTTTCTGAGGTTTTTGCAACTACATTCAAAGCGGTTTACATATATTCAGGTACTTATTTTGTACCAGGGGCAATGGAGGGTTAAGTGACTTGCCCAGAGTCACAAGGAGCTGCAGTGGGAATTGAACTCAGTTCCCCAGGGTCAAAGTCCACTGCACTGGAGACTGCTGGCTCTTCCAGTGACTTGCAAAGGCACCTTGAGGAAATGATTTGCTAAAGTCTCTTTGCCCAACTGTGCAGTGGTTCCCAAACCCAGTCCTGGAGGCAGTGGCGTACCTAGGGTAGTTGACACCCGGGGCCGGTCATTTTTTAACACCCCCCCCCCCAAATCCAGTACTAGGCATGCCGAGAATACAAAACACTCAGGACCTATAGAGCAATTCTACCATACCATAAGCAGTCATTTCTACGAGTCACACAAGGAAAAGGAAAGCATCTTAAACACTACAGTGAGCACTAGAACATCAATTCACCTATTGTAAAACGAAACCAGACAGAATAGTACAGATCGTAGATCCTGCACAGTCAATGCCAACTGAAAGCCATGTCTTTTTCACAAACACAGATACACCCTAATCCACTATAGAATAAGTAATCATAAACTTTCTATTTAGACAAAAATTAAACTGAACCCCCAATGCCAGACTCTGCATACAATGCAACACCACATAAACAGAAACTGTCCCCTAGTACTGTGCAAAATATAAAGACAGCAGATGTAAATTTGAAAAAAACTAACAAGTACCAATCACCACTTTACAAATTAACAAATAGAAATAAAACAAATATAGAAAGTAAAATAATACCATTTTATTGGACTAATACATTTAGCTTTCAGAGGCCAAAACCTCCGTCCTCGGGTCAGTACAGTATAGTGCTGTTACAGTATCCTATCCTGACCTGAGGAAGGGGGTTTTGTTCTCCGAAAGTTAGTCAAAATGTATTAAAATTAGTCCAATAAAAAGATTACCTTATTTACATGTTCTATTATAAACATTTAACACATCTACAATACTTTATCCTAAAGCAAAAAAAATAAAAAAATATATTTTATTTACAGTTTGTTGTCTCTGGTTTCTGCTTTCCTCATCTTCTTTTCACCGTCTTCCTTCCATCCAGCATCTGTCTTCACTCTCTCTCTCTCTCTGTCATCCAGTGTCTGCCCTCTCTGCCGTCCCTTCCATCCACTGCCTGCCCTTTCTCTCTGCCCCTTCAATCCACCATTTGCCCTCCCTCTCCCATCCATCCAGGGTCTGCCCTCCCTCTCGCTCCCCCTTCCATCTAGGATCTGTCCCCTCTCTCTCTCTGCCTTTTTTCAGCCCCCAGTTCCAGCCCCCTTCTCCCCTCTGAACACCCCCACCCCAGTCCCCTTCTCCCCTCCCCTTCTCCTGTCTGAGACCCCCACCACAGTCCCCTTCTCCCCTCCCCTGTCTGAGACCCCCACCCCAGTCCCCTTCTCTCCTCTGAACACCCCCACCCCAGTCCCCTTCTCCCCTCCCCTTCCCTTCTCCCCTCTGAGATCCCCACCCCAGTCCCCTTCTCCCCTCTGAGATCCCCACCCCAGTCCCCTTCTCCCCTCCCCTTTTCCCCTCTGAACACCCCCACCCCAGTCCCCTTCTCCCCTCTGAGATCCCCACCCCAGTCCCCTTCTCCCCTCCCCTTCCCTGTCTGAGATCCCCACCCCAGTCCCCTTCTCCCCTCTGAACACCCCCACCCCAGTCCCCTTCTCCCCTCCCCTTCCCTTCTCCCCTCTGAGATCCCCACCCCAGTCCCCTTCTCCCCTCCCCTGTCTAAGACCCCCACCCCAGTCCCCTTCTCCCCTCTGAACACCCCACCCGAGTCCCTTTCGCCCCTCTCCTTCCCCACCTCAGTCCCGTTAAAACCGGCGAAGCAGCGTCGCAGGGAGCGCCTCGTGCCCTGCTTGTAAAAAAAAAAAATCAAACCTCCTTCCTTCCTCCTCGTCTTGACGTCGACTCGGGCCTTCCAATCAAATTGATTGGAAGGCCCGAGTCGACGTCAAGATGAGGAGGAGAAGGAAGGAGATTTGATTTTTTTTTTTTACAAGCAGGGCGCGAGGCGCTGCCTGCGACGCTGCTTCGATGGTTTTTTTAATGTGTGGCGCCGCGGGAACGGCCACGGGAGGCGGCGGGAGCAGAGCACCCCCCACCCACTTGGCACCCGGGGCGGACCGCACCCACCGCCCCCCCCCCCCCTTGGTACGCCACTGCCTGGAGGCACCCTAGCCAGTCAGGTTTTCAGGATATCTACAATGAATATGCATGAGAGAAATTTGCATGCAATGGAGGTAGTGCATGCAAATCTCTCTCATGAATACTCATTGTGGATATCCTGGGGTGCCTCCAGGACCAGGTTTGGGAACCACTGCCCAGTGACATAGAATAGGAAAAGAGCTTTAGTAAATCAGTTTCTGAAAGAGCTACTGCTGATCTGGAAGGGGATTCCCATCCTTCTTCTTCCCCCCAACCCCCCAAGAAAAAATAAAATTCACTGCGGACAATGTTGGAGGGGTGGGGAAGGAGAAGTGAGAGAGGTCTCAGCTGTTGGCTCCTAGATTTAATAAAAAATTGTCAAGGCCTGCCCTAATGAATATGCAGATCTCTCTCTCATGAATATTCATTATCTAATATTCAATCACGTGACTGCTAGTCATTTAAATATAATACTCTAATCACTTTTTTGATATATTATATATACTTTCTAATATAACAAGTATCAGATGTTAATGTAGCTATTATTCAAATTCATCCATCCATCCATCCATCATCATCCATCATCCATAGATCGAAGAGTATTAAATAAGGACTATGTGGGATGGATGAATGAATTTAAATAATAGATACATTAACATCTGATACTTGCTATATTTGAAAGTATACACTGTATATAATATATCAATTAATCACTTTATTAAATTATATTTAAATGACTAGCAGTCACGTGATTGAATATTAGATATTGGGTTGTGTCTGGATTGGAATAACGGAGATCTCGAGGTAGTTAATTATATGAATATTAGGGATATCCTGAAAACCTGGTCTACTTGCAGCCCTCGAGGACTGAACTTGGACAAGCCCGTTCTAGGGTGACAACTAGTATCTGGGTTCAGGCCCTATAATGACCGGGTCTGGGATTATCATTACAGTGGCTATATATGGTTTGGGAAGGATGAGTATAAAACAGGTAGAAACTCCACAACAAGTAAATGCAAATGAAAGCTTCTGTTGCTAAATCCCAGCTCTGGTTCTAATTGAACTAGAGGCCCAATGGAAGCAGATAGTAAACTGCTGTGGAAAAAAAAAATGATACATGAAATGTTTGCATCCCATAATTGCTTCAACCTAATTTCATTTTGTAATATTCCATGAAAGTGCTATATTTAAAATCAGTACTGTACACGTTTGAATGAAAACTAGTACATTCTGTTCTAGCCCTTTCTAAATGTTTTCATACAGTAGTTGCTGAACAGTTCTTTAATATGTCAAAACTTTTCATATCTTTGTTTTTTTTCCCAGATGCTTTCCTGTCTGAATTTTTAAGTGTCTACAGTACATGTGTGGCCAGCTATAATGCCTCTAGGCACATGGAGGATAATTTTTTAAGGGAGTGGGTACTTTAAGTGGTAAAGGGCACATCCACTTTGGTGGTACATTAGGGGTTCTTTTACTAAGCTGTGGTAAATATTAGCCTTATCATGCCTTTTTCACTGGTCTTTCCTGTGTGCTAAAACCATTTTTCCCGCAGCTTCAGGAACAGGAGTTCCAGGTTGGTGTGGCGCTCCCCACTGCTTGGGGGGGAAGTGATGTTTCTAGAGCCATGAGAGATACCATCTCTGCCACCATCGCAGCCTCTCTCTGCAGCTGCTCTTCTGAGCTTAATTTTGGTGTCTGGTTATGGTGAACAAATCTATCGATTGGCCAGTCACTGCAGAACTCGAAGCGCTGCCTGAATTAAGTTGTGAAACTCCCTTCCTTTTTTTTGCCCATTTGGGAATGCAGGTAACAATAGCTACAATGAGGAAATGCCGTAGCTCATGCACATGACCTTGCAGCCGCCATCTTGCTCTGCCCCCAATTTCCTCTAGTTATTCCACAATGAGAGCTTTGATCCCCATACAGAGCTGCCAAGTTACCCATTCCAGGAGGGAGACTGTTTGGCTGGTCCTGGATTTCTGCCAACCTCATCCTGGTGCATTATGGTACCTGCAGCACTGATTTCAATGGATAAAATCATGGACTACAAGTCCCACACTGCTTTGGGATGTAAGTTTAAAACCAGGACCGGCCAAAGAGTCTCCCTCCTGGAATGGGTAACTTGGCAGCTCTGCCCATATTTGTGGATTTCAAAATTAATATGTTTGCAAATATTTTGTTATTTCTTGCTTAGATTTAATGTTTGTAGCCTTTTTCGTGTCAAGCATAACACTTTCACTTGTTTAAATTGTTACATAAGTAGATAAGTACATAAGTATTGCCATAATGTGAAAGAGTATCCTGTTTCCAACAGTGACCAATCCAGGTCACAATATACCTGGCAAGATCCCCAAAAAGTACAAAACATTTTATACTGCTTATTCCAGAAATAGTGGATTCAATAACGGACTATGGACTTTTCCTTTAGGAAGCCGGCCAAACCTTTTTAAAACTCTGCTAAGCTAACCGCCTTTACCACATTCTCTGGCAACGAATTCCAGAGTTTAATTACGCATTGAGCGAAGAAATCTTTTCTCCGATTCGTTTTAAATTTACTACATTGTAGCTTCACCGCATGCCCCCTAGTCCTAGTATTTTTGGAAAGCGTAAACAGACGCTTCACATCTATCCGTTCAACTCCACTCACTATTTTATAGACCTCTATCATATCTCCCCTCAGCCGCCTTTTCTTCAAGCTGAAGAGCCCTAGTCACTTTAGCCTTTCCTCATAGGAAATTTGTCCCATCCCCTTTATCATTTTCGTCACCCTTCTCTGCACCTTTTCTAATTCCACTATATCTTTCTTGAGATGTGGCAACCAGAATTGAACACAATATTCGAGGTGCGGTCGCACCATGGAGCGATACAAAGGCATTATAACATCCTCATTTTTGTTTTCCATTCCTTTCCTAATATTACCTATCATTCTATTTGCTTTCTTAGCCACAGCAGCACACTGAGCAGAAGGTTTCAATGTATCATCAACGACGACACCTAGATCCCTTTCTTGGTCCCTGACTCCTAACGTGGAACCTTGCATGATGTAGCTATAATTCGGGTTCCTCTTTCCCACATGCATCACTTTGCACTTGCTTACATTAAACGTCATCTGCCATTTAGACTCCCAGTCTCGTAAGGTCCTCTTGTAATTTTTCACAATCCTCCCGCAATTTAACGACTTGGAATAACTTTGTGTCATCAGCAAATTTAATTACCTCACTAGTTACTCCCATCTCTAGGTCATTTATAAATATGTTAAAAAGCAGCGGTTCCAGCACAGAGCCCTGGGGAACCCCACTACCCTTCTCCATTGAGAATACTGACCATTTAACCCTACTCTCTGTTTTCTATCTTTTAACCAGTTTTTAATCCACAATAGAACACTACCTCCTATCCTATGACTCTCCAATTTCCTCTGGAGTCTTTCATGAGGTACTTTGTTAAACGCCTTCTGAAAATCCAGATACACAATATCAACTGGCTTACCTTTATCCACATGTTTGTTTACCCCTTCAAAGAAATGTAGTAGATTGGTGAGGCAAGATTTCCCTTCACTAAATCCATGTTGACTTTGTCTCATTAATCCATGCTTTTTTTTGTTAAAATTTCTAATAAAGATAAAATAAAATTTAAAATAAAATCAAGGTGCAGATACTTACAGCAGCTCTAGGGCTCGTATATAAAATATCCACAGCTGCCTTGTGTCTTTATAAAATAGGTTTCACAAAGGGGCCTTAAACAGCATTTGAACTTGGTGACCCCTTATGAAATTACGCTCATATAGTCATGCTTATCCATTTTTTATTGTACACATTGATGGGTTGTATCCAGGTTTCAGTGCAGGGTGCAGACCACCCTGCATGGTGAATACAGTGACAGTCTATTGTTTTCATTCTAGTATCTTGGGTGGTAGGATTTTGTAGAATTACTTGGACAAAAATTCAGCAAATTAAAACTTCTAAGTGAAGAGATTTACATTCTTTGATTCTTCTCATCTGGAAAGATATTTGTTGACTCATGGTCAAGGGAATAATTAGGATCAGGGGTTAGGTTTAGAAAGTTAGGGGGTCTTTAACAAAGTGTCGGAACGCTAAATTGGGACTACCACCGACCCAACGTGGTCACCGGCGGTAGTTCCATCCCGATCACACGCCATTTCTGGGGGGAAAAAGAAAACCCCTGGAAATGGCTTGTGTGGTGGTTACCCAGCGGTAATCAGACATTGCTGCGCACTATGAGGTTACCACAGGAGCCCTTATCTCCACCTCACTGGGTGGTGGTAAGGGCTCCCCACTGCATGACCATGCGGTAGGAGTTCTCTTACCACATGGCCATGTTTGTCTGGGGGTTTTTTACCCGCTGCGGTAAAAAGGGCCCTGGTACGTGGAAAAAATGGCCCCCGACATTAGCTCAGGACCTTTGATAAAAGGACCCCTTGATGAAGCTCTAATGATTTGAAAGTTTGTTTATCTTTCTAATTTTCTGTAAAAAAAATTCGTTTGAATATTCTTGCTCTCTGAAATGTGGACTTGATGTTTAATAAGGGCAGGGCTTTTTTTGAGGGGGTACCGGCACCTTTTCCATTGTCTGCTACATTTGACCCATGGTCCCCAAGTTTTAATGAAAGAGCTCAGGCTCTACACAACAATTCTGCCTTGTGATAGATTCTGTGACTAGTTGCAGGGGGTCTGGCTATTGTGGGGTGGGTCCCTCAGTGGCCCAGCATTTGAGTACTGGCACCTTTTTTGCTTGAAAATATGCACTGAATAAGGGCATGTAGTTGTACTAGTTTTAATTTCTGATTGAGAAAGATAACTGGTGTACTTAACCTTTCTATTTTGCTTTTCTTATGTAAATAATTTATAAATCTTAAATTAAAAAAAATTTAAACTTCTGCCCGATTAGTTATACTATTTAGGCTTAAGACCAACATGACGGTGTGCTGCCATCTACAGGGAAGAAAATGTATCTTGGGGTTGAGGTTTCTGCAAGCTTTAGTATAAATATCAATCCAACCTTTTCTTTATTATCAAAATGATTATAGATGAGTTCAAAAAATGCAGCAGTACACCTTGCTCTTGTCTCTTTAGGATCGATTTAATCTGCTGAATGATTTATCTGGCAGAAATCTTATATTTATGAAATGATTCATTTTTGTGGTCTGGACCCTTTAAAGACACACATAGTTTATATGAGGAAACAAGGAACTGACTTGTCAGATGTGATTATTGCAAATAAGCTCAGTGGTGATCTTCCTTTCCACAACGTTCAGTCAACGTTTATATGATGGATGGATATCCATGCAAAATCCTGTCGGAGGGTGGTGGAAGCCTCATGGGTGTGTTTCCAGTATGCTAACACAGTATCACTTTATTTATCATTGTATGGACAATTCTCACAGGACTCAATTTACCAAGAAATTAGGACATAGAAATGTTTAGAATCAAATGGGACTCATTGTATGGGTTTTTGGGCTGCCCCTCATTTATCATGGTATAATAAATGATCATACTCAACGTAAGAACCCACACAGATCCACTTCACTGTTTGTTTGAGGCTTGACAGTGGAGCAACTACCCTCAGGGCTGTGCTGATACGGTAAGCGGGGTAAGCACCGCAGGAGGGCGCCGACCTCTGGAGGGCACCGCCGCGGTGCTTACCCTCGCCGCTTACCTGAGCTCAGCGCCTCCGAGGCCTTTAAATCTTTTACCTCCGGTTACAGCAGCGTCAGTGAAAGCGCTGCCGATGTCTCCCATCCCTTCGCGCTGGTTGGTTCCCTCAGTGTCCCGCCTTCTTCTGACGTCAGAAGAAGGCGGGACACTGAGGGAACCAACCAGCGCGAAGGGAAGGGAGACGTCGGCAGCGCTTTCACTGATGCTGCTGCGACCGGAGGTAAAAGATTTAAAGGCCCAGGGCGCGGAGCTGAGGTAAGGGAAGGGCAGAGAGGCATGGATGGGAGGGCAGGGCTCAGGAAGAGGACAAATTGCTGGAAATGGAGGGGAGGGGAGAGAGGAGGATTGCTGGCTATGGATGGAGGAGGGAAGGGCAGAGAGGGACAAGGATGGACATGGATGGGAGGACAGGGCCCAGGGAGAGGAGAAATTGCTGAAAATGGAGGGGAGGGGAGAGAGGAGGATTGCTGGCTATGGATGGAGGAGGGAAGGGCAAAGAGGGACAAGGATGGACATGGATGGGAGGGCAGGGCCCAGGGAGAGGACAAATTGCTGGAAATGGAGGGGAGGGGAGGGAGGAGGATTGCTGGCTATGAATGGAGGAGGGAAGGGCAGAGAGGGACAAGGATGGACATGGATGGGAGGACAGGGCCCAGGAAGAGGAGAAATTGCTGAAAATGGAGGGGAGGGGAGAGAGGAGGATTGCTGGCTATGGATGGAGGAGGAAAGGGCAGAGAGGGACAAGGATGGACATGGATGGGAGGACAGGGCCCAGGGAGAGGACAAATTGCTGAAAATGGAGGGGAGAGAGGAGGATTGCTGGCTATGGATGGAGGAGGGAAGGGCAGAGAGGGACAAGGATGGACATGGATGGGAGGTCAGGACCCAGGGAGAGAGGAGAAATTGCTGGAAATGGATATAGAGCAAGAAATGAAGAAGAAAGGGGGAAAGTAAAGAAATAAATGGAAAGGAAGCCCTGGAAACGGAGTTAAGAGGACAGATAGCAGCAGAATCAGAATGATCAGAAAAAGAAAGTCACCAGACAACAAAGGTAGAAAAAATATCATTTTATTTTCATTTTAGCGTTTGGAATATGTCAACTTTGAGAATTTACATCTGCTATCTTATTTTGCATTGTATAGCAATTTGTTTCTAAGAATATTGCTGACAATTCCTTTCAGTGTGGCAAGTGGTGAGCGATCATTTTCACGGGGGGGAGGGGGGGGCTCCAACTAATAGTCTGCAGGGGGGCGCCACAGACCCTAGGCACGGCCCTGACTACCCTCCAGCCGGCTTGAAACAAGCACAACTACAAGTGTGGTTTCCAGGTGAAGCTGATGCGAAACGGGTCCATTCAGGACTGCACTGCTTTATGTCTTTCTGCTGGGGTAGAGCCACTGATCACACAAACGCAGCACTACTCAGATAAGTCACAGTATTATTCTGTCATGCGCTTTATTGACAGCACTCCAAGTGTTATGTTTTCAATGAATAGTGCTTTTTCATAAGGACGGGAATTTTTTCAAAACATGACTGTATTTTATAGGAGGTCTTTTTTTGATCTATGATTACTTGTTTTACTGTGGGCAAGTGGAGCCGCGGAATGAGCGGTGTGTCTTTATGACATTAATTGCCGCAGTATTTTGAGATCTTTTTCCTCCTTTATTTTTGATGCAGAATTGTGAGTGTTGATTTTTTTCCTTCACTTATCTGTGGTTGAGTAATAAATGATCAGGCTTTATCATTGTACCCCTGAACCCCATTATCCTTGTCCCATTATGCTGTGACACTGAGAGGATATCTTTCAGCCTTTCAGGAAGGAATTACTCCTTCATGTACCAGACAAATCCTGCCCTACTGTTACACTCTTCCATGCTATGTGGATTCTGAAAACGGTAGAAATATAGAGATAGTGACATACTTGACGATGACAGAAAAGACCAACTAACTTATTTGCAGGAATAGTTGCTAACGCAAGTAACCAGTTTAATGAGCATTGACATGGTTAAGATATTAATCCACCGCAAGTCCATAGTTACTAACAATGGACATAAAGGGGAAAACTCTCTATATATGGTCCCAAACATTAGGTGCTGCTTCTGCATCGAATTTTCGGTGCAAAAAAGCATTCTAATGGATGTAAGGTACCAAAACGGAGCAGAAATGGTAGTTCAGTGCAAAAATGTACTTACAATCCCATTTATAGAATAGCGTGTTTGCAACGGGGGTGTGACCATCGGAGGGGCGTGGCCGGGTCAGTGGCATTCCTTTAAAATACGCACAATGTTATAGAATTTGGGGGATCCACACCCAACTTGCAAAGCAGGATTTATACCTGGTTTCAGTTGGTGTAACTCCTCACTCGCAAAGTTAAGTGTGAATCATGGTGCTATTCTGTAAAGGATGCCAATCCTGGAATGCTCCTTATAGAATACCGTTCAGTGCTTATTGTTTTCAGTGCTGAATTTTGAGTGCTGTTTTATAGAAGTTTCCCCTAATGGTGTTCACACACTGAGGAGCATTTTTGATCTGAGGGCCACATCCGATTTTGGACATTTTTCGCAATTTTGAAAATATTATAGTAGTATAGGAGAAAAAAATAATGTGATTTTTATTATAAATAATTTCTGTAAGCTGTTACAGGTCCAGTATCCCCTGTAACAGCAGATGTAAATTCTCAAATTGGACATATTCCAGACACTAAAATGAAAATAAAATGATTTTTTCTACCTTTGTTGTCTGGTGATTGTTTTTCTGATCAAGCTAGCCGAGTATCCGATTCTGCTGCTATCTGTCCTCTTAACTCCAGGGCTTCCTTTCCATTTATTTCTTTACTTTCCACGTTTCTTCTTCATTTCTTGCCCTACATCCGTAAGTAAAAGCTGGGTCCTACTCCGCAGACTTGACTGTCCAGTGGATCCAGCAAACGTTTTATCTTATAACCATCTTCTCTATTGTATATCTAATTCTAAACTCCCATCCTTTATAAGGTTGGTAATCACTCCGTGTTCAGGCATAGTTCCAAGGTGAGGTCTAATGCAAGTACTCTTACTGAACTCCCATGAAATCTATGCCATTCCTGCTATCATTCTAGGCCTCACTGCTTCATAAGAGTGAGCATTTCTAGCACACAAAAGCCTATCCCGGCTTCGCCCCTACCAACTGGTGAAAAATTAAAGATACTCTTCAATTCTACTGCTTAACCATGTGGTGGCTTAAAAGGAAAAATGATTTTTCAGCTTATTCTGAGGGGGTCACAAACACACACACTATCCTAGGGGTAGACAATCCCACTTTGTTTAAGAAATGCGTAGTATCCTCTGGAACTAATCCTTGGACTCAGAGTGTGGCTGATGATATTAACTGCACCTCTGATATTGAAACTAAATTTGAAAAGTACTGTTCCTTATACTCAGTTCAGTCAGAGCGTAAGAGAAATGCTGCTTCTCTTTGGTTACTGTGGGCCACATGTAAGAAAGTTTTACTAGAGCGTGCAGAATTGAAAGAGAAATTACTAGCCAAAGAGAGAGAATGTATGCAGATAGAGAATGAAAAGGAGTTCTTAATCACAATGACTAGTTGCTTAAGTTATCAAGTAGATTCTCTTAAACAGCAAGTCCAACAGCAGGTAGCCCAAGAAAATCAGATGCAGACCCAAATTTCAGCCTTAGAAATACAAGCCAGCCAGGTTCCCGGTTTGAAGCATTTAGTCAGAGAGTTATCACTGCAGACTCCCACTCTAGGTGAAGAGCATGCACATTGTCACAGGGAGATACAAACCTTAAAACAAAAGCTACAGGATTCTTGCTTGCAGGTATCAGCTATTACAGGCCTTCCATATACCCGTCCAGACCCAAATCCATATACCCCCCCCCCCCCCCCCCCCGGACACAAAGACAGCCACAGCTAAGTCTGTGTCAGCGGTGATAAAAGTATCACAGTCTCAACCTCTAGCAGGAGGTTTCACTCAAACTATTAGCTCCCAACCCTTATCACAGACAGATATGGAAGTGATAGCTAAGCAGGTAGGCAAGATAGACCCCAATAATTTTCCCCATGCTTGTGTTGTGCTATGGAAATTAGAGCAGGAAGAGAAGCTTAATGCAGAGGAATTGATTAAGATTATTCACCTCTGTATTAAACCTGAATATGCAGAGCAAATGGAAAAAGCTATTAGCTTGGCTAAACAGATAAGCTTTTCCTTACTTAATTTGGCAATAGCTGCTTGTGTCTCTTTTGGCACGAGAATGTTTAAAGCCCAAAGTGCTGTTATCCAACAGGGTAAGAATGAGAGTACTGAAGATTATGTTAGAAAAGCCATCCTATTACTGGTGATGACTGGACTAGCTGAGGGGAGAGATTCAAGAGGGCAGATACCAAAAGATCTTTTAGATGTGCATATAGATACTGAGGATCTCAGGGAAATTTGTCAGGGCATGCATCCTGCTATTGCAAGAGCTTTATGCTCGTGGGCCCCAGGTGAGCTGGCCTCTGCTAAAGATTTGTGTGTGAAGGCAATGAATGTCCAAAAGTATCAGCCTTATGCCTCACACCCAGTGGCAGCAGCTGGACCAGTTTTATATCCTGATTTAGCTCCATACCAAGAGCAGGCCCCCTCACAGCATCCAAGACCAGTTTTATCTCCACACCAAGAGCAGGCCCCCTCACAGCATCCAAGGCCAGTTCTATATCCTGATTTAGCTCCTTACCAAGAACAGGCCCCCTCACAGCATCCAAAACCCCAGTTCATAGGAACACAGCATGCTCTGTATTCTGATTTAGGCACTCATAAAGGTGAGCCTCCAATTAAGTATTCAGCTCCTCAGCACACATATGTGCAACCTGTTCTGCAGTCTAATTTCAATACTCATGAAAGCAGGCCCTCAACTCAATATTCAGCTCCTCAAAACATAGATGCACCACCTGGGCTGCATTCTGGCCTAGGCTCTCATAAAGGTAAACCTTTAATAGAGAGATCAGCTCCTCAGTATGTAGCTACTGAAAACCGCAAGCAAGCATTTGACATTTTGAAATCTCATGGTGAGAATCTTTCATATTGGGAGAACAAACCCACCAGTGTCCTTACAGCAAGAGCCTTACAGATAGCTACCCAGAAATCTTATAAAAAGAGAAATCTGCCACCAGATAAGCAGGAACCTATAACTGCAAGTTCTACTGTAACAGATACTGACTTTCTCTCAGCCCTTCCTGCAATGTTTGATGAAACATGAGGAAACGCGTCCAGCCTGGACTGGACTTCTCCACAGCAGGATCCACTCTGCAGATGGCAGTGGGATCCAGGTGGTTGATTTTTTGGTATAGGTTGGACAGGAATATAGGAAAAAGGTTTGCACTGAAGTACCCTTATAATATTGTTTAAGATTTAAAATGTCTCTTTTTAATAAGTAACTCCCACTTGAACTGAAACTGAAGAACTGTTGAACCTTGATTGGATTAATAAGATGTGCTTATATTTGTAGAGTGAACTAAAGCCTATCTACACCCTGCTTGCATGCTTGAAAGGACTGAATGAAGGAATGTCCTACCAGAACAGTGGAGCCATGTGACCTTTTAAATTAATGTGAAAGTCTTTTTCTTTTTCTTTCAGAGTTCAAGCTTTAAATTTAGGATTTTTTATGGGGCTAGGAATTGATACATACATGGCTATCTCAGATACATTTTAAAATAAACAAATCTGTGCCTTTTCTACTTATGAGATAGTGATACCATGTATAATTTTTGCTTATTATTGCGCATAAGAAGTACTTCTCAACGAATGAAACTGCTTTGGTAATCCAAATTGGATGCCGCATATGCTGCTTTTGTGTTTATTTGCAGGTTAAGCCCAATCCTGAATCCGGAATGGACCGATCGGATACATAAGGCCTACTAGAGCTCTTTGTTTGTTTGTCATGTGGTCTCCATTTTTATCTGTTTGTTTTATCTTATGGTATACCCAAAGAGCTATAACACCACAGACATTCCTAGACCCTCCCACTAGCAGCCCTTCCATTAGTTCAAATTATGCCATGTCCTTTTCCAAAACAAGTTCTCACTGGTAGGCAAGCTATAATAATAAAAAATAAAAAGTGTTCACCATGATTCAAGCTATGGTATGAGTATAGCCCAGCTAAGGCTTGTCTTACCATTTTTATTAAGTTCTATGAATTGTTATTTAATGTCATGTAATTATTTTGTGTGTGTTTAAAATTATGAAAAAAAAGGTTTCTCTTTATCTGACCCTCCTGATACAATCAATATAGTGAATGTTTCTGATTACAGCCAGTACGCAAACAATGTCTCTCCCTGGAATGAAATATTGGCTGTGTGCAAAGCACAATTAGCATATCTTTTCTAAATTCTTTACAACATGAAACACATGGTTTTTGTCTATTAATTTGCTACATTAAACACTGCTAAAGCAGATAAAAATTGTAACCTTTACCACACTCATTACACGTAAAGAGTTTCTCTCTGAAAAAAAAAAGTCTCTCTCTGAAAAGTATTTCATGGTACTATACCATGACTCTGTTTTTGTTTATTTGGTCAATGATTGATAGGAATAATTACTTTCCTTTTGTGTATTATTATAATTGCATACATATGTCTTTCTTATTTCTAATGAAACAGTAGTATAATAGCTCCACATTTACACTCTTGCTTATGTATTAGAACTATCTGTCCTTTATCACTGCTGTGAATACCTCAGTTAGCCTCTGAGATAGAGAATATAGGGAAACCTTCACAGTGTCAGGAAACACTCATGGAATATTTTCCTTGGAATGTCAAACGCTGAGAATAGTGACTGAATAGATTGTTCCACCCCATTGCGGTGGTATAAATTGGTCATATGCTCACTCTCATGCTATTGATTTGGCTAGCATCCTGGGTAAGATATCCTGTGGCACAAACTTGGGAGCAGCCTATGCCCCTGAACAGGTGACAAAAAAAGAGCTGGTCTCTGGGGGTGGGGCAAGATGACACTTGCGTGGCTGAAGTCATATAAAGTGTACTTGCAAGCCTATTATAAACCAGAGAAAAAGCCAGACTCTGCCACCTGACTGAATAGAAGCCTAATGGGACAGATGCCAGAACACCACAGAAAACTTAACCCAGCAGCCTAAATGTAAGTCATGAGCAAACAAAGGTAATAATAATGAATCATTTGTTTATAATAATAGTCACAATTCCTATTAGGTGACGCGTTCCAAGGTTCAATATCCACTATTCAAAAACTCACTTCTCCCAATACACCCATGTATATAGTCCAATATCTTTGCTATTGTTTTATTTGAATTCTGCTTGATGTTAGTGTTAAGTGTTAAGATTGTAACTTTTTACTTCTATCACTATAGTTATTTGTGATTCTCCGTTCCAATATTGTGTAAATATTGTCTCTAAGAATCAAGAGAGGGAAATATGTAGCATGATATAAGTTTAATTGTGAGAGTTATTAATTTTGCTGCATCAGATCTAAATCATATAAAATATACAGCTTCAAAGACACTACCCCCCCCCCCCTTTCCTCTGGAAAACTACTAGCTGGGTGGTTACCTAAGACCATCAACACCTATCCAAAGAATCAATCACAGAACAAAAGACAGTGAAACTCCACCTATTACTCAGACTCAGAAAAGCCCATCAGACAAAAGAAGCTCAATCACCCTCAGACAATGGACCAGCAGATGTTCCTTTCAAAGACAGCTATCGCAGAGACTGCAGTAACAAAAGACTACACCTCCACCTATTTTCAGACAAAGACTAAGCCCATCTAAGCTCAATCACTCTCAGACAGTGGACTAGCAGATGTCCAGGCAGGAAGTCTTGTGATGTCATTGAGCATGTGACCTGTTGCCATGCTCCATCTCAAAGCCAGATGCCCAGGATTCAGCTATCCAGGAGCTTTCCAATTGGACCAAGGGTAACCACCTGACGTGAGTCTAATGCTCAGTTCAGACACTTTAAAAGCAGGGGCTCTTTCTTTAGAAAGAGAGTTCTTCCTGGCTGTTCCTGAGTTCCTGATGCTCCTGTCCTAGTCGCCGCTGTCCTGAATTGATTAAATCTAAAAGCAAGCTAGAATCCTGACTTCTCAAGCTGGACATCACATCCACCTTAAAAGAAACTGCTTCAAGCTCCATCAGACAGCAAATCTACAAAGAAACCTTTTGTTCCAGCAAGATTCTCATGCATCACTCTCCATAGCAGCCTCCATCAATGTGAGTTATCCAGCTTAATTTACAATCAAACCTGTTATTTTGTAGCATACTTCCATTGGTAAAAGATCCTTTCTAAAACTACCTCTCTATTGTAAACTTATCACCTTGCCTGTACTAGAAATAAACATTTTCTTTTAAAGTTAACTATCTGGCCTTTATATTGGGAAAAGCACATGTTCTCACGTGTGCAAGCTCCAAATGCTCTGAGCACATGCTGCCTTTTAAAGTTACACTGATACCACATGGTCGCTTTTTAAACTTAGTGCCATGCTTTGAGCACATGTTCCAAAACGTACAGTGCAGGTTAATGTAATCAATTCGAATTTAGTATATAAAATTCCCCTCTATTCTTACATGATTATTATTCTTAACAATTTACCTTTAATTGGAATAGAATAAGTATGTATAAGACTAGAGAAATATTATATTATAAATTTATTTGTTTCACATCCATGTGCAGTTTTTCTCCTCTCTTCCTTTTCCCTGATCTCATCTCCTTCCTCACTCTTCCCTCCCCTCCATCCATGTCCAGCAACCCTCCTCTCCCCTTCCCTCCATCCACCCATGTCCAGGAACCCTCCTCTCCCCCTGCCCCCCTCCACCCACGCATGCTCAGTGATTCTCCTCTCTCCCCTGCCCTCCCCATGTCCAGCATGTCTCCTCTCCCCCCTGCCCTCCCCTCTATGTCCAGCGATTTTCTCTCCCCTCCCTTCCATGCCCAGCATGTCGCCTCCCTCCCCTGCCCTCCCCTCATCCATGCCCAGCAATTCTCCTCTCTCCCCTGCCCTCCCCTGCCCATGTCCAGCATGTCTCCTCTCCCCCTGCCCTCCCCATGTCCAGCGATCCTCCCTCCCCTGCCCTCCCCTCATCCATGCCCAGCAATTCTCCTCTCTCCCCTGCCCATGTCCAGCATGTCTCCTCTTCCCCTGCCCTCCCCTCCATGTCCAGCGATTCTTTCTCCCCTCCCCTCCATGCCCAGCATGTCGCCTCCCTCCCCTGCCCTCCCCTCATCCATGCCCAGCACTTCTCCTCTCTCCCCTGCCCTCCCCTGCTCATGTCCAGCATGTCTCCTCTCCCCCCTGCCCTCTCCTCCATGCCCAGCATGTTGCCTCCCTCCTCTCATCCATGCCCAGCACTTCTCCTCCATCTCCTGCCCTCCCCTCAGCCATGCGCAGCACTTCTCATCGCTCCTCTGCCCTCCCCTCCTTGTCCAGCGATTCTCTCTCCCCTCCTCTCCATGCCCAGCATGTTGCCTCCCTCCCCTCATCCATGCCCAGCACTTCTCCTCTCTCCCCTGCCCTCTCCTCTGCAAGTCCATGTCCAGGAACCCTCCTCTCCCCCTGCCCCCCTCCACCCACGCATGCTCAGTGATTCTCCTCTCTCCCCCTGCCCTCCCCATGTCCAGCATGTCTCCTCTCCCCCCTGCCCTCCCCTCTATGTCCAGCAATTCTCTCTCCCCTCCCTTCCATGCCCAGCATGTCGCCTCCCTCCCCTGCCCTCCCCTCATCCATTCCCAGCAATTCTCCTCTCTGCCCTGCCCTCCCCTGCCCATGTCCAGCATGTCTCCTCTCCCCCTGCCCTCCCCATGTCCAGCGATTCTCTCTCCCCTCCCCTCCATGCCCAGCATGTCGCCTCCCTCCCCTGCCCTCCCCTCATCCATGCCCAGCAATTCTCCTCTCTCCCCTGCCCATGTCCAGCATGTCTCCTCTTCCCCTGCCCTCCCCTCCATGTCCAGCGATTCTTTCTCCCCTCCCCTCCATGCCCAGCATGTCGCCTCCCTCCCCTGCCCTCCCCTCATCCATGCCCAGCACTTCTCCTCTCTCCCCTGCCCTCCCCTGCTCATGTCCAGCATGTCTCCTCTCCCCCCTGCCCTCTCCTCCATGCCCAGCATGTCGCCTCCCTCCCCTGCCCTCCCCTCATCCATGCCCAGCACTTCTCCTCCATCTCCTGCCCTCCCCTCAGCCATGCGCAGCACTTCTCATCGCTCCTCTGCCCTCCCCTCCTTGTCCAGCGATTCTCTCTCCCCTCCTCTCCATGCCCAGCATGTTGCCTCCCTCCCCTCATCCATGCCCAGCACTTCTCCTCTCTCCCCTGCCCTCTCCTCTGCAAGTCCGGTGATTCTCTCTCCCCTCCCCTCACCTACCCTCCATGTCCAGCACGTCGCCTCTCTCCACTGCCCTGCCCTCCCCTCTGCAAGTTGCGCAAACCGGTCCGGAAGTGATGGCAGCAAGGCAGGCACGCAGCAGACAGCTTCCTCTCTTCTCGCGTTGCTTCCCTCTCAGTGCGTCCCGCCCACGAAGGCTGATGGAGGGTAGGTGAGGGGACGGCAGGGGAGGGGAAGGGACGGAGAATCGTGACGGGTAATGTTATTTAAATGGAGCGCGGGGCAGGAACGGACGGGAGCGGGCCCACCCAAGCCCACCCTTGGCTACGCCACTGCATTGGCTTTTTCTAAAATTACCATTGCAGTTATATAGAATAACTCATTATGATCCTAAATTTAGGTATGGGCATTTATACCAGCTTTTCATTGGCATAATTTGCTGCACCTAGATTTTGGTCTCTTGCACAACGTTACGCATATTCTATAAACTGCACCTAAATTTTAGAAATGTGGATGGCATTACGCATATTCTGTAAACCACGCCTAGGCATGTTTTCGATCAGCGCTGATTTTTTAGGTGACATATATAGAATTAGGTCCAGAATGGGGAGATGACCATTCTGAAAAATACCACTATTCTGATAGCTCTAAAAATGTCCATATTTGTTTCAGTCAATGCATACTTAAACTGTTGAATTTATTGCTGAAGGATGAGGTCAGGGATAGTGAACAGCTACGTTTAGAAAATGTGTGGATAGCATTTTGGAGGATGGATCTCCAAACAGGTATGAGAGGCATTCTTGAGAGCCACAGCTGGCAACAAAATGCTGGGCTGCATGACACTACTTATATTCTTATTTTATTAATAAATCAAGCACAAGCAATAATAATCTATAATAATAATAATAATAATAATAATAATAATAATAATAATAAAAGAGCAGTGACAACCCAGAGAAGTAGAGAGAACTACAGAAGACCACAAAAAGGCTTATGTTTACTCCAAATTCTGCTTGACTGTATCAAATGGTTGATAACTTGACACAATGCGGCCTCAGGGGTCCAATACTGATGTCATTACTAACAGCCATATTAGAAGGAAAACTCAGCTCTGAAGCATCACATGTAAGACTTCAAAAACGCTCTGTCGACTTGACTTTAGTGGAGAATGGGCACTTACACCTGCCTAAAGTATGCAGTATGTAGATTTGTGTGTTTTATAATCTACTCATGTAGCACTCTCTGCCCCAAATTGACCCTACATACGTCTACTGGTTAAGTACGTACCATGAGGTCATTGTACTTACTTTTATGGCCAATTAGTATTTATGTGTGCATGTGGCCATATAAGTGAGAAACTGACTTTATAAAATTGCCTCCCTAATGACACTTGCATAAAGGTTGCTAGAGAAATTATCGATTAAGTGCTACGTGGTTGAATACATTGCAGGCATAGAATAATGGCGACACAAGGCAAATGGTAACCGACTTTCATCAATGAGTCTATTATTTCTTCCTTATCATACGATGTGGTTATTTCTTTGTAATACTTCACAACGCAATTTGTAAGTACACTACTTGAGACTCTGCATTTCACTAATTACTAGATGTGGAATAGTCTGATAAGACTACAATCTTATTACCAAATTACTTCACTGTATACAGTATTTCCATGAAGCTACTCCAGCTGAATGCCTTACAGTTTCATAAGTGTTGTAAAACAATAATGCTTAATGCTATTTGTCACAATAATTAACTTTTTAACAACAGAATAACAAACTGAGAGAAGCATTAGACTGGAGCCAATTGAAATGAGTTATGCTCTCATATTCCATTATATGCAAGAGCATATGAATATATTCATGGAAACAGATTTTCTGTTTTTTAAGAAGGCTGAGGCAAACCTCCTTATGCAGTTCCAGGTGTTACACTGGAATCTGATCCTTATTCCTGGCGACCAGTGATATTACAATAGAAAGATCTTGAGAGATGGAAGGTCAAGAGATGATGTGAAATGCTCTAATTACGGTTTGATGTCAACAGCACATATGTGTTAGACAGACCTGGTGCAGACTGAAAATGACGTTTGAAGTTTATCTTGAAGCTATAATAAACTGTGTTGAATTTGTTATTTAAACATTTGAGACCTCTACTATTTTCTCATTTTCTTTAAAACTTTCATGGGTGTTATTCCAGGTGTGGAGGTGAAAATTTGAAGAGTATCATGGATCCATCATTCACTTCCCTGGGAAAATTATCCTTCTAAATCTCACCCCTATCACACTCATTGGACCGTAGGCCACAAACTAGAGCTCAAACACCATTTGAGCAGAAGATCCTTCCTTTGCAACAGTGAGTTGTATCATATCTTCACCTACTCTTGGATTTAATATGATCAGCCATAAGGTATTTTTAGAGAGTGATAGCTGCTTGTATACTTTTTTCTGTGGATTTCTTTTTTTTTGCATACAGCTCCTTTTGTAACAGATCAATTTATGGTTCAATTGTGTTTATAGTAAAATATTAGATGATGGCAGAGACCTGTATGGTCCATCCAGTCTACTCAACAAGATAAACTCATTGTATGAGCTACTTTATATGTATACCTGACATTGATTTGTCCTTCCAAATCACAGTTCTGGGTGACCTATTCAGATCGGTTTCCAATATCTAAATTGATAAATTATTACAGAAACCACATTCAAAAACCAATCAATATCATAAAAGGAAAATCATAATACTCATTGTGTAAAATTAATATAAAAAATTGTTTGTTCGTGCTCAGTTTTTTTGGTGTGCAGCAATGAACTAGCAATTCAAGTTATGCATTAGCACCACATTGATACATCATTGCACATCCTCCTTCCTAACCATAGCGCTATATAGACGAGTGATGTATAAACATTCAATACTCTTATCTATGAAAAAGATGTTATTGAAAAAAATTCTATCAGTCACTTAGCTTAGGTCAAGTGTGTGCAAGTCCAAGTTTCTTCTTCCCGCCAGTTCTTAGTCACTGCTGCACTTTTTAAATATCCATTGTGAAAACACTTAATCAAAAATCTTCCAAATTCCTAGTTCCCTACATGGCCCATGTTTTGCCAAAATAGCGGCGTCTTCAGGGGAACTGATCTGTAAAAATGAAACATACAACTTATAAACACTAACACTATCCTATGTCCAAAAAATAAAACAAAATATTTTAAAGTATGGTAATGTTCTTAACTAAAATATGTATATTTTTTACTTATTGTTCAGCAAAACCCAGGGAGGAAAACCACCCTACCCGGTTCACAAGCCTACTAAAAAACGCCCGCACATGCGCAGACTATAAAGGGGTTGATCAGCTGCTTTCCAACCACGCGAAAAGACTAAATCAAATGAGTGCTTGCCACGCGAGTTCTCTGTTCAGACCACTAGGGGTCACTGTTCGCCACCGATAGATAAACTCCTGTTCTTTTCTAAGGAGCATGCGGGGGGGGGGGGGGGGGGGGACAGACGGACATCACCTCCTCAAGGTAAGTTGATTTGTAAAAGCACAACAAATTTCAAATCTTTAATTTCATGATGAGCTTGAGTCCAGTGATCCACAAGTGGTGCCTCTTGTTTATTATTTCTAAGATTGCTTAGATGTTCGCCAATTCTCTGTTTGATTTGTCTATTTGTGTGCCCAATGTACCATTCGGCACACGGGCACACTATACCATAAACCACATGTGAGGAGTTGCAATCTGTAGAGTTGTTGAGAATTTTTTTTTTTTTTTAGTATAAGGATTAATGACCCTAGTAGTTTGCCATACATGTTGGCAATAAACACATCTGCCACAACTTCTGTGACCTTTTATATCAGTTGTATTAGTCATCCGAGACATAGGGTTAACAGATGATAAAATCTCACCTAAATTGCGGTCCTGTGTGTAGGCAAAAGTAGGTATTTGGTCAAACCCAAGGGTGGCTAACATGGACCAATGTCTGTGAATGATTGGGTTTTCTTTGGTGTTTGTGTTTTAATGCTTGTTTTCTCTATCTTGCAGTATTAATGCCACCGCCAGTGGGCTTCCTGACAAAGCTAATGCGAAACGGGTCCGTCGAGACCGCCCTGTTTTGAAATATACAGCTGGGGTGGAGTCATGCAGTACACGTGCACTTCTCAGATACGTTTATTTCAATGATGTTTTTGCCGCGTAGTGCCCGATTAAGTGAACAGTGTTGCTAAAAAATATAAAATATAAATATAATTTTTCAAGGAGGTTTTTGAACCACGATTACGTTTTCACTGTAGGCAAAAAAAGAGCTGCAGAAAGGGCAGTGTAATGTTTATTGCCACAGTAGTATGAGTTCATTTTTCCTCCCTTTTGAGTCTTGTGTTTTCCTTCACTTCTTTTGTTATTGAGCAATCTCGTGTGTGTTTACTTTGTATAAAAATCTGACATTACATCACAAGGTAAGAGCCTTGGAAAAGAACTAGCTGTGCTTTCTTGCAAAGTTATTTGCAAATGGAGAGATTTACTTTCGTATTCAATCCCCAATTTCATTTCACTAGGAGAGAAACCTATCTAGAGGGTAGTTTAAGCAATCATTGACAGCTGGCAGAGCTGCTGGTACTTTATATCCGTAGGCCTGCAAGCTGACTTTTAAAGGGAAACAACCTGCAGAATTTCTCTTTGAAAATCCAATGGTGGGCCTTTGCCATGCGGCATGCTTAACCCACATACTTTACAGGTGCAAAGTAATGGGGTCAAATTAGTGAAAAAATGCTATTCTATCTAGGATTTTATCCCGGAGGAGCATAGAGGTTGAAGTCCCTTCCATTTATAGCAGCTCTTTGGGAAGAATAAGAGAGGAGAGAGGCTGGAGGGATCTAACAACTGGTAGTCCCAGTGGTGTTCCTAGGCTGGCTGACGCCCGGGGCGGATCGCCGATGCGCCCCCCTGGGTGCATCGTGGCCCCCCCGGCGAAATTACACCCCCCGGGTACAGCGCGACCCCCCCCCCGGGTGCATTTTTACCTGCTGGGGGGGTGCCACGCCTGTCGGCTCCGAGTCCGCTCGTTGTCTGCTGCTCCCTCTGCCCCGGAACAGGAAGTAACCTGTTCCGCACAGAGGGAGCAGCAGGGAGGGAACGAGCAGACTCGGCCAACAGGCGCGCAGCACCTCCCCAGCGGCCTCGACTGCCCCCCCTTGGTACGCCACTGGGTAGACCCAAAAATCTGGGTGGGAGCCTTGATAAGATAGTCCACTTAGGAGAGGAGGAGTAGCCCAATGGTTAATGCAGTTTGATTCCCACTACAGCTCCTTGTGACTGTGGGCAAGTCATTTAACCCTCTATTGCCCCAGGTGTACAATACGTACCTGTATATAATATGTGAACTGCTTTAAGTGCATAAAGGTGGTATATCAAATTCCAACCCTTTCCTCCTAATCCCATGTAGTTTAATTGAGAGTGAAGTGTTCATTCAAGATGAGGATGAAAGAAAGCCAGTGTCTCAGAACCTGACCAAAGGGATGCAGGGAAAAGCCAAGTGATCTAAGGACTGAAAATCCTTGGAAGTATGAGGCAGGAGAACATGGTCCAACATCACAAAGTGTGCTGTGGAGGAAGAGAAGGAGTTTCTAGCTGGAGCCCAAACTAAGAAAAGAGAAGTACAACAGATATGAATGACATGGAGAATAGAGAATGAAGTGGGGAGAGCTTCTGTCAGGGGAGGAGGGGCCATATAGGACATAGAATTTCAACAGGAACTACAAGGAGTCTTCCAAATTTCCAGTGGATGACTGGGGTGTGCCTGAACATCCCAGGACCAGAGCTGGAACTATGAACAGACTAAGAGAAAGTGCAATATATCTTGTTTATATATTTTGCCTATTTAGATTTTGCTGCTGCCGCACATTTTTATCAGCTTGGGACTCTTGTACTGTTTCTCACAAGCCAAGGTCTATTCTCTCCCATTCCACCAGAGCCTTTATAGAGTGAGGACAATGAGTGGAGATGGAGTGCAGGAGCAAAAATGGATACAGATTCAAAATCCAGTGTCTCTGATGTATGTTTGTAGTGCCTTCACGGTCTACCTTCACCTCACTGATGGAAGACCAGTTACATATCCAACTGAACGAAAAACACCATCCTGCATATTTACTATCGTAGAGCCCCATAGATTTGTTCTGTAGAGGGTTATGTCTATGTTTCTTAATGGGAAGTGTTTCTAAAATGGATGAGTTCCTCAAGTATGAGGTAAGAAATGAGTGATGTGTCAACTCATTCCCAAGGATAGGTTCCAGTTAACAGAGGTCATAATGGTGACTGTAGGAGTTGCAGGAGGAGACATATCAAGAGAGCAGAAGTGAAGGCAGAAAGTTGTGCGTGTAAGTGGCAGCATCACCCATGCCCCTCCCATGGGTCGTCCATGCGAACACTTCCCCTTGCATTTACACACACTGATGCAGTATAGCGCTTAGACTGCATAAAATCCCATGATTATGGACTGCTTGAAGAGCAGGAGTGCTGTGTGTCTCCAATCCTGTGAGTTTTTTGCTTTCAATGTTTTGATCTAAATATGCATCTACCTGAAACTTTGCCAAATTTTGCATACATATGGGGCCAGATTCAGCAAATGGCCAAGCCAGGTCACAAGTACCTGGTAGAAACCCAAATAGTGACAGCATTCCATACTACCAATCCCAGGGCAAGCAGTAGCTTCCCGATGTCTGTCCCAATAGCAAACTTTGAACTTTTCCTCCAGGAACTTGTCCAAACCTTTTAAAACCCCAGATACACTAATCACTATTACTGCATCCTTCGGCAAAGAGTTCCAGAGCTTAACTATTCATTGAGTGAAAAAAATATTTCCTCCTAGTTCTTTTAAAAGTATTTCCATGTAACTTCCTTGAGAGTCACCTAGTCTTTGTACTTTTGGAACGAGTAAAAAATCGATTCACTTCTACTCATTCTATACCACTCAGGATTTTGTAGACCTCAATCATATCTCCCCTCATCCGTCTCTTTTCCAAGCTGAACTAGCCTCTTTAGCCTTTCCTCATATGAGAGGAGTTCCATCCCCTTTATCATTTTGGTCACTCTATCCTTTCTAATTCTGCTATATCTTTTTTGAGATATGGTGACCAGAATTGAATGCAATACTCAAGGTGAGGTCACACCATGGTGCAATACAGAGGCATTATAGCATTTTCAGTCTTATTTCCCATCCCTTTCCTAATAATTCCTAGCATCCTGTTTGCTTTTTAGGCTGCTGCCGCACACTGAGCAGAAGATTTCAGCGTATTATATACAACGGCACCTAGATATTTTTCTTTGGTGCTCACCCCCAAGGTAGACCCTAGCATCAGGTAACTATGATTGAGATTATTCTTTCCAATGTGCATCACTTTGCATTTGTCTACATTAAATTTCATCTGCCATTTGGATGCACAGTCTTCCAATTTCTTAAGGTCTTCCTACAATTTTTCTTTTGGATGAAACCATGCTGACTGTCCCATTAAACCATGTTTAATTATATGTTCCATAATTTTATTCTTTATAATAGTTTCCTCTATTTTCCCCAGTACTGACATCAGGCTTACCGGTCTGTAATTTTCTGGATCACCCCTGGAACCCTTTTCAAAAATCAGCATCTCATTGTCCACCCTCCAATCTTCAGGTACTATGGATGATCTTAACAGGTTACATATTACTAAACAGCAGATCAGCAATTTCATGCTTGAGTTCTTTGAGGAACCTTGGATGTATGCCATCCGCTCCAGGTGATTTACTACTTTTTAATGTGTCGATTTGGCTCAGTACAACTTCCAGGTTCACTGAGATTTCTTTCAGTTCTTCTGCATCATCACCCTTGAAAACCATTTCTGGTACAGGTAGATCTCTCACATCTTCTTCCATAAAGACTGAAGCAAAAAATTCATTCAGTTTCTCTGCTTTGGCCTTGTCCTCCCTGAGTGTCCCTTTTGCTCCTTTGTGATCTAATGGTCCCATGGCTTCCCTCACAGGCTTTCTGCTTCTGATGTACCTGAAAAAGTTGTTACTGTGAGTTTTAGCCTCTTTGGCAAGTTTCACTTCATATGCTCTTTTAGCTTTCTTTATCAATGCTTTGCCTCTGATTTGCCAGTGCTTATGTTGCTCCATATTTTATTCATTTGGGTCAGAGCCTGTACTTCTAGCCCCGTCTTTGGCCGTTTTCAAGTCCGGGCCAAAAGCCCACCTCTTTGACACTGCTTTTGACTCCTAACCACTACTTACTTGCCCTGTACCCCACCTCTTTATTTCCCTTACCTCTTAATTGTTCTGTCTATTTACCTGTCTTACTTAGATTGTAAGCTCTTTGAGCAGGGACTGTCTTTTGTGTATGGTGTACAGCGCTGCGTATGCCTTGTAGCGCTATAGAAGTGATAAGTAGTAGTAGTAGTAGTAGCAGTGGTGTAGGAAGGGGGGGGCGGGAGGGGCGGGAGGGGTGGTCTGCCCTGGGTGCATGCCGCTGGAGGGGTGTCGGCTCCACTGGTTCCCCGCTTCCTCTGCCCTGGAACAGGTTACTTCCTGTTCCGGGGCAGAGAGCGCAGGGAACCAGCGGAGCCGATGCAGCTCCCAGCGACGTGCACTCAGGGCGGACTGGCCCTCCCGCCCGCCCCCTTTCCTACGCATGCGACTGGTAAGAATGCACTCCGGGGGGGGGGGGGATGCGCTGCGCCGAGGGGGAGGTGCGCTGTGCTGCACCGGGGGGGGGGGGGGGGGGGGGGGGGGTGCGCAGCGGCGAACCATCCTGGGTGGCAGCCGCCCTTGCTACGGCACTGAGTAGTAGTTCTTCTTCCATTTTTTGAAGGGCATGTGGGTGCGGATCCTTATAGAATCACACACAGCCAGAACTGCACGCAAATCTAAATTAGTGCCAATTATTGATTGTTAACGTTTCATTACCTAATTAATTTGCACACAGATCTCGGGATCGCACACAAATTTGGGCACCGTTGATAGAATTTGGGGGATGATGTGGAACAAAAGTCAAAATAGTTCAGATTTTGCTATTAATAGGGGGAAAAATTTCAGAACCATAAGATTTTGCTGGTGCCCATGAAAAGGAGAATTCTATAACTGGGCACTCACATTTACACGTCACTTACATGTACAGATGTACAGAATCCCGTCACTTTTACAGGCAAGTGGACACTTTGGCACATAAGTGACTAAGCGCTATTCTGTATCGGTGTGTATAAATGCAAGGGGGAGTGTTCACATGAGCGAAGTATGGGAGGGGCATGGGTGGTGCTGCCACTTACATGTACATCTTACAGAATATTGTAAGTTACACAGGTCCTTTCCACTTTTATGGATCACAGTTGTCTGGTATAACTGCAGGTGTTTAAATGTAAGGTGTGCCAGTGTGGGTTATTCTAGTATTCCATGATGGAATCCGGGCACCCAGATTCTGTTCTACAACAGGATCTCACTATGCGGCATCGAGGCACCTAAAATGTTATGCCTGCTTATAGAAATGCTCCTGAAATACCTTGCACAGCTTGAATGCTCTATGCAAGAGGCAGAAACATCAGACATGGGCAATGTCTTACTGAATGCATTCAAGTTTACCCAGAACAGGCTAAAAATAAAAATGGGTAGGGATCATTTTTTTCAGGGCTATTTTCAGATTTTCTGCATAGTGTCCAGGGGCACTTTGCAACATAAAAGTATGCACTTAGTTTTACCTTCCAAAACTGCTCAAGAAAAATGTACCTGGACACACTTGCTCATCCCTGTTCTGTGGGCGTCTCTGTTAAAATAATACATGTTTTTTTTTTTAGAATAAAAAATACATGTGTTGTTTCAGTTCCTGCACAAGAGTGGAAACAGCCAACTACAGTGTCCAGGAAAAACAGCGTTTATTTTCCAAAAGGAATGTTGACATAACAAACCTGACATGGGCTGTGTGCCAACATACAAAGCCTTCATCAAGGGTTCTTAAAAATATAAAAAGACAATTAAAAAATGAATATAAAATATAAATATGCATGTACATATCAAAAACTGAAAGATGAAATAATAAAATAAATTATAACATTGTGTAGCCAACCATAGAAGGGAGTATGTATTAATAAAAGAACTATTGAAAATATAAAACACAATCCACTAATAAATATATAAATATATACAACTGTAAAACAAATGTGTGCATGTGTAAAATAAAAAGATACAAACCACAAATAAAAACCACAGGTAAAAAAAATATATATAAAGAACGCCATACCTTATGAGGCCAGCAAAATGGATAATTGTCAATCAAAATCATAAAACAGCCCTTAAAAATCAAAACACAGTCAGGTGAAAATCTAAAAACAAACAAACCATGGAGTCTATCTGAAAACATAAGTCAAGGCAATGTGCATTTTTGAGGTTCAATAAGGAAACAGATGGCTGGGCAGCTTCATTTTGGGACTATTGTGTTGTATGACCCCTGATTCAGGTGCCAGGACATGGCTTACATGGGGCAATGGAGGGTTAAGTGACTTGCCCAGAGTCACAAGGAGCTGCCTGTGCCTGAAGTGGGAATCGAACTCAGTTCCTCAGGACCAAAGTCCACCACCCAAACCACTAGGCCACTCCTCCAATGTATAGTATTGATTCATGCTGCTAATTAAAGGATGTACTCCGGTTCTGAAGGCTCCTGGTGCTTTTTTTTTGCTTCACACATCTTACATAGCATGAGTCTGGCTGGGACTCACACTCCTGGACATAATTTACAGAACACTGTAAGTTATATACCTATCACTGGAACTTAGGTATGCAGGTGCCAGTTCTTTGTCTGGTGTAAATGCTCACACTTAACTTGCAGGCATGTATTTTCAATGCTACACTACTATTCAGTAAAGGAAAGTAGGTGGCTATATTCATGTTCCTTTATTGAATAGGCTCTTGCCATGTGTTCCAGGGGCGTAGCCAGACACCCAATTTTGGGTGGGCCTGGGGCCAAGATGGGTGGGCAGAAGAACCCCGCCTCATCCCACAGATGATGTGGTCTCTCCTCTCACCTGCATGCCATATGGTCTCTTAAATATCCTCCCTCTCCCGTATACCTTTTCAATAGCAGATTTTCACCGGCAACGAGCAGCAACTAATACACACTGCTGATGTTGGCTCCATACCCTTCCCTCTGATGCAATTTCCTGTTTCTGCCTAGGCAGGAATACATCGGAGCGAAGGCTGTGGGGCCGGTGCGAGCAGTATGCATCAGTCACTGCTCACTGCAGGTGAAGATCTGCTATTTACAAGGTATGCAGGAGGGACAGTTGTTGGGAGTTTTCGGCTGGTACGGCTTGGGGATCCCTGCCAGCCACATTATAGCTATGCTGTTACTGGGTGGGCCTGGGCCCACCCAAGCCCACCCTTGGCTACGCCAATGATGTGCTCAGTTATAGAATTACCCCCTAGGTGTTTAATGCAGCATTGAACATCCATTAGCAGTATTTACAGTGGGGGAAATAAGTATTTGATCCCTTGCTGATTTTGTAAGTTTGCCCACTGACAAAGACATGAGCAGCCCATAATTGAAGGGTAGGTTATTGGTAACAGTGAGAGATAGCACATCACAAATTAAATCCGGAAAATCACATTGTGGAAAGTATATGAATTTATTTGCATTCTGCAGAGGGAAATAAGTATTTGATCCCCCACCAACCAGTAAGAGATCTGGCCCCTACAGACCAGGTAGATGCTCCAAATCAACTCGTTACCTGCATGACAGACAGCTGTCGGCAATGGTCACCTGTATGAAAGACACCTGTCCACAGACTCAGTGAATCAGTCAGACTCTAACCTCTACAAAATGGCCAAGAGCAAGGAGCTGTCTAAGGATGTCAGGGACAAGATCATACACCTGCACAAGGCTGGAATGGGCTACAAAACCATCAGTAAGACGCTGGGCGAGAAGGAGACAACTGTTGGTGCCATAGTAAGAAAATGGAAGAAGTACAAAATGACTGTCAATCGACAAAGATCTGGGGCTCCACGCAAAATCTCACCTCGTGGGGTATCCTTGATCATGAGGAAGGTTAGAAATCAGCCTACAACTACAAGGGGGGAACTTGTCAATGATCTCAAGGCAGCTGGGACCACTGTCACCACGAAAATCATTGGTAACACATTACGACATAACAGATTGCAATCCTGCAGTGCCCGCAAGGTCCCCCTGCTCCGGAAGGCACATGTGACGGCCCGTCTGAAGTTTGCCAGTGAACACCTGGATGATGCCGAGAGTGATTGGGAGAAGGTGCTGTGGTCAGATGAGACAAAAATTGAGCTCTTTGGCATGAACTCAACTCGCCGTGTTTGGAGGAAGAGAAATGCTGCCTATGACCCAAAGAACACCGTCCCCACTGTCAAGCATGGAGGTGGAAATGTTATGTTTTGGGGGTGTTTCTCTGCTAAGGGCACAGGACTACTTCACCGCATCAATGGGAGAATGGATGGGGCCATGTACCGTACAATTCTGAGTGACAACCTCCTTCCCTCCGCCAGGGCCTTAAAAATGGGTCGTGGCTGGGTCTTCCAGCATGACAATGACCCAAAACATACAGCCAAGGCAACAAAGGAGTGGCTCAGGAAGAAGCACATTAGGGTCATGGAGTGGCCTAGCCAGTCACCAGACCTTAATCCCATTGAAAACTTATGGAGGGAGCTGAAGCTGCGAGTTGCCAAGCGACAGCCCAGAACTCTTAATGATTTAGAGATGATCTGCAAAGAGGAGTGGACCAAAATTCCTCCTGACATGTGTGCAAACCTCATCATCAACTACAGAAGACGTCTGACCGCTGTGCTTGCCAACAAGGGTTTTGCCACCAAGTATTAGGTCTTGTTTGCCAGAGGGATTAAATACTTATTTCCCTCTGCAGAATGCAAATAAATTCATATACTTTCCACAATGTGATTTTCCGGATTTAATTTGTGATGTGCTATCTCTCACTGTTACCAATAACCTACCCTTCAATTATGGGCTGCTCATGTCTTTGTCAGTGGGCAAACTTACAAAATCAGCAAGGGATCAAATACTTATTTCCCCCACTGTACTTAATATTAAGGCTTTTAAAATGCACACTGACCTTTTAATGCACAGTAAAACTCACACTAAACACCTAAATCACGACAGGAAATAACCCACTTTTAAAATTGCTCTCACTATTAGGTTATAATGCAGGCTTATGGGACAACTCAAAGCTCCATTTTTTGGTCTGCATTAAAATAGATCTCCTATGTCTATTAATATGAGTTTTCATCCTATGGCAGTCATCATGTACTGCGGTTTACTCTTCTGTAGGAATAAGATTCTACAATGTCCGTCTTAAATGACTGCACGCTCAAGAATGAAGGGAAGCCTGCCTCAACTTCAGCTTAATCTGGGCCTTTTGATTCTTGGAGCAGTATTATTTTAATATATCAATAGAGGGCAGTATGGCCTAATTCTATATGTGACTTGAATGCATGCAATGCTGTCTGAGGCAATCCTCTTTCCCTGCTGTCCTCATTAAAGCTGTTATAGAAGAGAGAATTTTGCTCAAAGCATGGAGAAGAATGCAAAATTAAAGATTTGTTAGACTGACTGGAGGCACTAATGCAGGGTGAAGAACATTTTAAGATAGATGCTGTTGTCTCAGCTTTTTTTGTGAATTTTCACTGAGCTAAGTGGCTGCACTAGGGGATGTCTGGTTCAGCACTGACATCGTGACCCAAAAATCTTTATAATGAAATGAAGCACTTCTGGATGCTCAACGACTGGGGGCATGCCAAGTCATCGTATTTTTTCAGCTTCACACAGCCAAGATAAGACCCGAGAGACAAAAATTCCCAGCATACCTTTAAGGTCAGAAAATTTACAAAAGGAAAAGTCAGAAGACCAGCTGGGCGCTGAAAGCCTCATGTTGTGGATTAAAAGTACAATCTATGTGGTCAAATAAGAAAAAAAGAGACAGCACACCACGACACGGATAGGAAGCATTTACAGCTTCAGGCTTACTAGGCTGTAATGGTTAGCTTTGCTCGACTAAAAGACAAGACCCTGTGATAATCTAATGCAGTATTTGTTTTCTGAAAATTTTGTGCATGAGTTCATAGTATTGTATATGGACTGAATGAGCTTAGGTGAGGTAGTGCCCTGATGCCAAGACCAACGGAAGAAATGGTATTTAATGTACTAGCAAGTTTCAAAAGCGCTATAGATTCAAAGACAAGCACACAAGTTCACTGAGAAATTTGACTTGCCAAATACATGTGAAGTTAACAAGTTACAGTGTATGTGTAAAAAAAAAACAATACTGAGGTCAATATTGCATGGCCAGTGTCGAATTGTCAGTATCAAACCTCTAATTCAGTCATGCAATATGTGTAAGTAGCACACTAAATATCCACATATAACACGGAAAGGGCAATTTGATAAATCACTTGCTAACACTTAAACACCCATTGTTTAGAATACTAGGCATGTAGGTCTACACTGTGTGTACATACCAGCATACGCTTGAGTGTTATTCTGTAAATACACGACTGTGGTGCATAGTGCATATTTGCAAAGGGGTGTACACGCGGGTGGAGCGTCAGCAGGACATAGGCGATGCTCCCGCTTACATTCCTAATTTGCAGACATGTCCCTGCCTCATTCAGGCACCTATGGCTGGTGGAACTGCATGCACCCGAATGTTAGGTGCATTGGTTATGCTTTTATTATGCTGGGTTATGCTAGTATTTTAAAATGGAACCTAGGTTATTGAATTTGCTACTACCACCCACCCTTAGTCCGCCAAAATGCAGGCTCCCAGTTATAGAATTTCTCCCCACTTAGATGTTGCTATTTGTGCCGCCCACCTAGATGTGTTAAGGCAGATTTTAGATAGGACATAGAGAGGGGAATTCACATAGGCAATTCAGAATGTGTGGAATTTTCACACTATTTTACAAGAGGCTCTGCCAAACGTAGAACTTCTTGTGAAATGGGAGCAGGGCTGCATTTCTTAGCCCCCTGCACATGCAGAGGGAGCAGCAATGTTAGAAAGCTACATGTGAAAAAAAATGTACTCCTTCCTGCATATACATGGGAGCAGCTCTCTAAAATCACTGCTTCCTCACCAAATGGCTTCGATCAGTGGTGCCCACTTCCTCCCCCCCACATCACCATTTCTCCTCCACCGCTAGAACCCTTCCTGCAGCAACCTCTCCAGGCTGACTCCCCCAGCAGCCCCCACTGACATCTCCCGATGGTCCTCCCTGATTGCAAGCCTGCTCCAACTGTAGCACCTCTCCAGTAGCAATCATCCATCTTTTTTCCTTCCAGTTAGACCCTGCAGTGAGTCCAGCATCTCTCCTTCTCTCTCTGTGGGTCCAGTATCCCTTCCCCACTTGAATGCCAGCACCTCTCTCTCTCTCCTTGCCCCCCACTCAATGCCAGAGCCATTCATTCTCTCCCTTCTTGCCCCCCACTCAATGCTAGCACATATTTCTTTCCCTCCTTGACCCCACTCAATGCCAGCACCTTTCTCTCTCTCTCCTTGCCCCCACTCACTCAATGCCAGCACATTTCTCTCTCCCTGTTTGACCCCCGCTCAATGCCAGCACCTCTCTCTCTTTCTCTCTCTCTCCCTCCTTGCCACCTGCAAATACCAGCACCTCTCTCTCTCCCTCCTTGTTCCCCTTCACAATGCCAGCATCTCTCTCTCTCTTCTTGTCTCTACCTCAGTGCCAGCACCTCTCTCTCCTTGGCCCCGCAATGCCAGCATGTCTCTCTCCATGCTTCCCTCAATGCCAATATCTAACTCTCATTGCCTCTCTTCAATGTCAGTACCTACCTCGCTCTCCTTGCCCCCTCCTTTCCTTTCTGGCACCTTTCTCCCTCTCCCCTTTCTCTTCTCTCATCTCCTGCCAGTGGTCTAAGCTTCCTCTGCATTACAGCAATGGCAAGGGTAAGGGCAGCGGCACAATGTAAGTAGGCTGCTTCAGCAGCTCTGAAGGCCTTCTTGCAGCCATTTCCCACCCTCTGTGAAGCAACTTCCTGTTTCCTTGAGGGTGGGACACAGCTGAGGGAAGACCTTCGGGGCTGCCACTGCCTTTGGCGCAATGCTGAGGAAGCTTAGACCACTGGTAGGAGAGGAGAGGAGAGAAGAGAAAGGAGAGAGGAAGAAAGTTGCTAGGCAGAGAGAGAAAAAGAGATGCTGGACTCGAGAGGATAAGGAGGGAGAGAGAGATGTCTGACTGCACTGGGATGGATAAGAGGGTGACTGGAGAGAGATGCCGGACCTGCAGGAGCTAGGGAGGGAGAGAACAGTAGCCTGGTACAGCTTTGGGTGCCCCCCAGAGGTCGGTGTCTCCCTGACAAGCTTTCTGTGCTTACCGGGGGTACACTAGTCCTGGTTACCATTTATGATAGCATCAGGTATTATCAGCATTCTGAGCAAAGCAGGTCTGAGGAACAGCCAAGTGGCCAGTGCCAGTGCAGTGGATGTAAACTAGGGGACCCAGGTTCAAATCCCACTTCTGCTCTTTTTTTTTACCTTTAAATTGTGAGCCCTCCAGAATCAGAGATATACCTACTGTAACTCAATTTATTTTTATCTATTTTTGTTACATTTGTACCCCACGCTTGCAGGCTCAATGTGGCTTACATGGGGCAACGGAGGGTTAAGTGACTTGCCCAGAGTCACAAGGAGCTGCCTGTGCCTGAAGTGGGAATTGAACTCAGTTCCTCAGTTCCCCAGGACCAAAGTCCACCACCCTAACCACTAGGCCACTCCTCCACTCCAAAGACACCTGCAAGCCTGAGGGCTATTGATTTGGTGCACATTCAGGTGCAGTAGTTATTTACCTGCCTCTGGAGGGCTCATCATTTAAAATAACAGAGTTGCAGTGGAATATAAACCTGGGTGCCCTAGATTAAATCCACTGCACTGACCAATAGGCTGCCCCTCTGCTCTGCAGGGATTTCTGTGCGGTCATTTTCATACAAATGCAGCCAGAAAGACATCTTTGTCCCTAGTTTTTTTGGTGTCTGTAATGTGGACATATTATTTTGGAAAAAGGCTGTTCATTTTTGGACGTTCTCACGTATTTTTGAACAGGAAACCCATATGTTTTTCCTGTTTGAAAATGGCTGTGAGATAGATGCTCTTTTGGACATTATGAACGGGAAGTCCCAATTATGACTTGGGCTTTCTTTCAAAAATGCTGCTCCACCTTAATTTCTAAGCCATCAGCATTGGCCTGAGCTATACTTCGAATGAGGTAGCCACAAGACGAAAGAATGCAAGGCCAAATATTGAAATATTCTTAATTCATATGCGATATTGCATAGCTGAAAGGACTGAGAGATATTATGCTACTTGATGTGGGCATGGAAGTGTGAATTTAATTTTTAATTCTAAGTCTATATCTGTAGTTACTGTTATTTAATAAGTTTAGAATAATCAATAGAAATTAATTCTTTCATGCTAGTTTCCATATAGATTGTTTTTAGGCGCCACTAGAGGGCAATAGAATTCCAGACAAGAACATTCTCAACCTTAGCACTAGTTAAAACATCATTCTACCATGCCTCATTGCCAGCTGCTCTGAAAATATCACTGTGCCAAGCTGTATCACTTTATAAAGGCAGTCAAAATATCTAGCACTATATTTTATCTCTTTGGGGGTCTATTTATCAAAGTGCATTAAAATCATGTTGGCTCAGTAGCAAGTTCTGTCCACTGTCACACGGAATGTCCTTGGTTCTCTCTTCAGGTTAGACCTTCTATTTTCTAGAGTGGCTGGGATGAGGCTGGGGGAAGGGTTATTGCTTACGGGTGATATCTAAATTGGTCGGATTCAGGGTCCCTGATTGCACAGTTATGGGATGAGCTCTGGTGCTCATACTCTGGTGAAGGATTCAACTGCAATTACCAGACTAGATCAGAGGGGGCGATATTAGGGATGGGCAGTCATTTACAATGACAGAGGAAATGTCAACAACATTTTCTCTGTCATTTCCTGCCATTGGCAAATGAAACAGGGTGTCGTTTGTCAACAACAGGTTTGGCAATGACAGTCTATCCCTGGGCCTACCTCAATCCCTGGTGTTCCAGCAAGGATCCATTGTGGCAGGAGCAGTGTCCATTCACTGCCCATGGAAAGAGACTAGGTTGAAAGGTCATGGCTGCCATATTGGATGTGGCCATAGCCGTGGGCAGGAGCAAATGGGTATTGCTTCTGCCCCAATAGAACCCTACTGGACCTCTAGTAATTGAGATAGAACTGGGGAACCTATGGAGGGGGGAAGCTGTAGAAAGGGGGCCAGAAAAATGTTATTGTGTGTTGTCTCTCATGATGATAAGGGGGAGAGGAAAACAATATGAAAATTTCCCTAGACAACATGAGAAATAATTGAAATAAAAATCTTCTGGCTGCCAATTCCTTGTCAATATTAAATTGGGAAAAATCCTCAGGTAATTAAATATAAACATAATATATGCAACACTGGGTCTGACTAAAGGTCTATCAAGCCCTGAATTCTACCACGGCTTAATATCACTCCTTTAATTCTTTAGCATTGTGTATCTTTATACAGTCAGGCTTCTAAACCAAGCTATTTCCATCTTAAGCTTCTACTCAATGTAACCCTACCTGACTATACTGTATACATGTGTTTAAGTGGTCAGCATAAAACTGAAAAGTTCACTGGTTCATGCTCTTGGCTTTTGCCCATATGGGGCTAGATTCTATATACGGCGCCTGAAAAATCCGTGCAAAATAAATTTACACCTAAGTGCATTCTAAAATAGCGCCTTGATTTAGGCGTGTTATATAGAATACACTTAGAGGGTCTTTTAATTAGGCGTGCTGGCATTTTTAGCGCACGTTAAAATAGGTGCGCGCTAAATGCTAAGATACCAATGTACTCCTATGGGCGTCTTTAGCGTTTAGCACACGCCTATTTTTAACGCGCACTAAAAATGCCAGTGCACCTATGTAATAGACCCCCCTAAGCTGATATCCCAGTGCCTATAACTATGCGCATCCATTTACATCAAGGGAAACGTGGCATAAATATTGACGCACAGATTTAGATGCAGAGGGTTATGTTCTATAACAGTGCGTGTAAATTTTGTAATGCCCATAAAACACCCATTTCCTCACCCCTAACCACGCCTCTTATTGTCTCTGCACATTACAATTTAGGCACAGAGCATTACAGAACACGCTTAGGGGTCCTTTTATTAAGCTGCATAGGTGCCTATGCGCGTCCAACACACGCCAATTTGGAAATACCACCTGGCTACAGTGTGGCCTGGGTAGTAATTTCATTTTTTACTTGCGTCCGATACGCGCTGGAAAATATTTTTTATTTTCAAACACGGGGCGCTAACCGGGCAGTAATCGGCAGTGTACACAAGCTGACGATTACCGCTCAGTTAATGTGTGAGACCTTACCGCAAAGTCAACGGGTGGCGGTAAGGTCTCAGACCCAAAATGGACTCGCGCCAAATTTTATTTACCTGCACGCCCATTTTTGGTCAAAAAAGGCCTTTTTTACAGGCGTGCTGAAAAATGGATCAGTGCATGTCCAAAACATGCGCCTACACTTGTGCAGGCCATTTTCCAGCGCACCTCAGTAAAAGGACCCCTAAGTGAGTTATGCGTGTAAATTCTAATTATTGCCAATTATTAATCATTGTTGCTTAAGTGCTGTTAAAAACACTGATTGACTTGTTAAGCCAATTAAGTTACGCACTTTGGTAGAATACACTTGGATGTCGGTGCAGAACGTTAGGCGCGATATATAGAATCCGGTGGATGGTGCTCATTATCATTTTGAAGTTTTCTTTGCTTGCATTGCTGTCATTTTGTTTCCTCAGTAGCATTTCTATTTGACCTTTTTAATGTCAGACATGTTTATTGTCATCATACACATTCAAAGAATACAATTCCATCAGTAAAATACACATCCAGAAGTATCATCAAACATTAGCAGAGTAATGACAATCTTTTCAAAAATGCCCCCAGAGAAGAATTCAGATACTCGCACTGAACAACAAACTCGGAAGTAGTACTTAAACTAGCCTTTTTCAATCAGTGTGCCGCAGCTGCGCCCCAGGTGTGCCACGGGAGTTGGGCCAGCTTAATTTGTGAAAATCGAACCAAGCAGCACAAAGACTGCAAAAATGTAGATACCAACGCTGTCACCCAAACAGACAAATACAAACAAATACTTAGAAAGTGGAGACAAAAAAGCCTCAGAAATGCCACCCAGCCAGCCTGAAACAACAAACTATAAAGTGTGGGCCTGGTGCACCATCACATGGCTCAAATAAACCTTGCTGTGTTGAAGTATTTCAAAACAGACAACTGGTAAAACACAGAATACAGTTCAGTTCAATAACAATCAGTTCAATTCAATTCAGTACAAATCCATTCAATGTACTTCAACAATCCTGGTGAGACAGCACAAAAGCACTTAGCTTAGGATTTTTCTCTTTTCTCCAGTTCTCATAGCCCTCCGCTGCCCATAACATCACCAGCCAGTCAGTTCATCCAAAGCAACCTTAATTTGTGCCAGAAAGGAGTACGTTTTCTTGTCTCCAGCGGTCGGTGGCAGGGAGCATTAATTCAGGCAGCATGCTTGTGCCAATCCTTGAGCCTTCTCTCTGACGTAACTTCCTGCTTTCACATAGGCGTGAAGTATCAGAAAAGAAGACTCCGGGGTTAGCACGAGCAGGCTATATGAATTGCTGCTGCTGACCGCTACAGACAAGAAACCTTTTAAAAGGTACATGGGGGGGGGGGGGGGGGGGGGGGGAGGGAGGATGGACAAGAGAGACAAGGGGAGATGCCTGTTCGCCGGCTGGAGAGGGGACAAGAGGGAAGAGGGAGAGATGCTGGACTATTTTTATGGGCACAGGGAAAAAAGAAGGTAAATGCTGGAATATTTGGGGGGGGGGGGGGGGGGGGGGGGGGGGGGGGGAGAAGAGAGGGTAAATGCTGGACTATGTGTGGGGGTACGGATAGAAGGGGGAAAAGGTCAAATGCCGCACCATGTAGAGGTGTGGAAGGGGGTGGGAGCGCAAGAAGGCAAAATGCTGGACCATGTGGGGGGGGGGGGGGGAAGAAAATAAAATGCTGCACCATGTGTTGGGGAGTGCATTGACAATTTTAGCGCCTTGTAAGTGCGCTGTGAGATGAAAAAGCTAGAAAATCACTGACTTAAACTATATGTTCAAAGTATTTCACCTTTTTAAAACCCCTGCATAGTTTTCTTACTGTCTGCTAAGCAGTGGCGTAGCAAGGGGGGGGGGGGGGGGCGAGAGGGGCGGTCCGCCCCGGGTGTCAGCTCGGGGGTGGTGCTCCCTGCCAGCTCCTCCCCCCTCGGTGCATCGACACCCCCCCAGTGCTCACCCTCCTCCGTCCAACCAGCTCCTTACCTTTAAAAAAATATCGAATCCGAAGCGAGGCGCAGCGCCTCGCACCTGCACGTAAAAGAAATGTGCACCGTCTCATCAGGCCTTCTCTCGCTCTGTCTGTCCCGCCCTTGCGGAAATAGGAAGTTGCGTCAACGGAGGGCGGGACAAACAGAGCGAGGGAAGGCCCTATGAGACGGTGCACATTTCTTTTACGTGCAGGCGCGAGGCGCTGTGCTTCGCTTCGGATTCGATATATTTTTAAAGGTAGAGAGCTGGTTGGACGGAGGAGGGTGGGCACTGGAGGGGGTGTCGATGCGCCGAGGGGGTATGTCATCGTGCTGCACCTGGGGGGGGGGGTGCAACGGCGAACCGCCCCGCCCCGGGTGGCAGCCCCCCTCGCTACGCCACTGCTGCTAAGTAGATTTATCCGTTGTTCGACTCTCATCAATGTATCCCATACAGCTCCAAGGTTAGCAGAAAAGAGACTGCTGGCTCCTGGGTCCTAATGTCCAATAACACAACATTCATTGTAAGAACTACACCATAAGGCCTACTTACTATACTGCATTGGGTGTTTGATGTGCATTAACAGTTAAATAAGAACTGTGTTAACACTCAATGTACAGGCTAACAGCACATGTTAACTGCTATATTAAACAAGAAATACAGATATTAAAATAACATACATGGTAACATAGTAGATGACGGCAGAGAAAGACCTGCACGGTCCATCCAGTCTGCCCAACAAGATAAACTCATATGTGCTACTTTATGTGTATACTTGACCTTGATTTGTATCTGCCATTTCAGGGCACAGACCGTACAAGTCTGCCTAGCACTAGCCCCGCCTCCCAACCACTAGCCCCGCCTCCCACCACCGGCTTTGCCACCCAATCTCGGCTAAGCTTCTGAGGATCCATTCCTTCTGAACAGGATTCCTTTATGTTTATCCCACGCATTTTTGAATTCCGTTACCGTTTTCATCTCCACCACCTCCCGTGGAGAGGTCATTCCAAGTATCCACCACTCTCTCTGTGAAAAAAATACTTCCTGACATTTTTCTTGAGTCTGCCCCCCTTCAATCTCATTTCACGTCCTCTAGTTCTACCGCCTTCGTTTGCGGATTAATACCTTTCAAACATTTGAACGTCTGTATCATATCACCCCTGTTTCTCCTTTCCTCCAGGGTATACATGGTCAGGCCAGCAAGTCTCTCCTGATACATCTTGTAACGCAAATCCCATTCCATTCTTGTAGCTTTTCTTTAAGGGATGGAGGAATGGGTGGTGACTGTCTTGAAGATAATTTGCATGTTATTACAGTGCATTAACTATTAAATGTGACAGAACAAGTGATGTCACCTCTAGTGTTATAGCTAAATGCATTCTGTGTTAGTGGTCATGCCATTAACATGCAGTAGCAAACATTGCCCCGTTAGCGGCATGGTTGCCTTCCACAAACTGTTGCGAATGCTCCTAACAGTTACTATGGAGGTTTGGCAGTTAATGTGCCAGTTAATGAAAATTGGTGCCAACTAAGTGTATGCAACATAATGAGTGGGGTAGAGCGGACAGATGTGAAGCGTTTGTTTACACTTTCTAACAATAATAGAACCAGGGGACACAAGATGAAATTAGAATGTGGTAGGTTTAAAACGAATCGGAGAAAGTTTTTCTTTACTCAGCGTGTAGTTAGACTCTGGAACTCATTGCTGGAGAAGGTAGTGATGGCAGCTGGCCTTGCTGAGTTTAAAGGGGGTCTGGATAGATTCCTGAAGGAAAAGTCCATTGATCGTTATTAAATTTGGGGTTTTTGCCCAGTTCTTGGGGCATAGATTGGCCGCTGTCGGAGACGGAGTGCTGGGCTTGATGGACCTTTGGTCTTTTCCCAGCGTGGTGGTGCTTATGTGCTTATGCCATAATCGGCACCTATATTTAGGCACTGATTATAGAATATGCTTAGTTGATATTTCAGTGCCTAAATCTACGCGCTTCCATTTACACCAGTGAAAATGTGGCGTAAATCCCAGTGCATAGATTTAGGTGCACTGGGCCATATTCTATAACTAGGTGCGGATTTTGGATCAGATCTCTAGGCGCAGTATACTGAATCCGGGAGTATATGATATGTATAGATAGTATTGCATAAAATGCTTTCGTATGCTGGTCAGTATACAAGCATGTGCATGCACACATATGTATTGGTTTTGTGGACTCATTCTTTAACTTGTTTGCTCAGCTTTCTTTGCATCATTAACTAATAGGTGACAATGATATGTGCTTTCCCCCAAAATTCTATAAAGGGTGCCTTAAGTTGTGTGTGCTAATTTGGCAGCATGGCCAAATTGTGCGCACAACTTAATTGATTAACAAGCCAATCAGCGCCAATATTTGGTACTTAACAACCAATTAGTGGCACTAATTGTCTTTAATTAGAATTTACACGCACAACATTCTAGGGGTATTCTACAACATGGTGCACATAAATTTTAATGCAGGCAGCTGAAAAGGGGGCATGTCCATGGGCGTGGAATGGGTTGTGGGCATTTTCAAAATCTATGTGCACTATTATGGAATACACCTGATCTGTGTCTAACTTAGGTGCAGGTATTTAGGCCTGGTTTTAGGTGGCCAAAATGGCTGCACCTAAATTTTAGTTGCAAGAATGGCGTGTGAGCATACTCTATAAACTACGCCTAACCACGGAATTCAAACATGCGTGGGATAGGCATAAAGGAATCCTGTGCAGAAGGAATGGATCCACAGAAGCTTAGCTGAAATTGGGTAGCGGGGGGAAGAGGGGTTGGTGGTTGAGAGGCTAGGATAGGGGAGGGCAGACTTATACGGGGTCTGTGCCAGAGCCGGTGATGGGAGGCGGGACTGGTGGTTGGGAGGCGGGAAATACTGCTGGACAGACTTATACGGTCTGTGTCCTGAAAAAGACAGGTACAAATCAAGGTAAGGTATACACATATGAGTTTTTCGTGGGCAGACTAGATGGACCGTGCAGGTCTTTTTCTGCCGTCATCTACTATGTTACTATGTTACTATGAATCATGCTAAGTGCATGGTTTTTCAGTGCCGATTTTAAAGGTGGCATTTATTGAATTTGACCCTTCATCTTTTAATAGTTAAGCTGCTGTGTCTGGTCTATAAATCATTTCATTTGGGACGTCCAGTCTACCTTTGTAGCAAGTTATCAAAATACACCTCTCAACAGGAACTTCATTCTTCACAAAACAAATCTTTGGAAATTCTGCATCTTGGTGTTATTAAACTTTCATCTACCAAAAAGTGTGCATTTTCATATGCTGGTCTTCTCCTCTGGAACTCCCTGTCTGAGGGACGTCAAAATACCCCTTTATACTTTGCATTTCACAAGCTTTTAAAATCTTGGATATTTCATCAATATTTTATTTGATTTGCTGTAGGCTTTATTTCATTGGTACTGTTTATCTGTAAAATTGTATTGCAATTGTAGATTTCATGAGAACTGTAAATTGTAAACCGCTTTGACACTGGTATAAAGTGGTATATAAAATAAATTAATCTAATCCAATACTTTATAGTCTACAAAATGTGCACACTATAGACCTTTGCTTTTTTAATCCTTTTTGTTCATGGTATCCTTCTGCTCTTTCTTCCTGGCTTTCTGCTTGGACACACTTAAGCAATGACCACAATCCCCTCCCGCCATGGGACTTTGTAGCCACCCTTGCCCCAACCACCCCAGGTAATGGGAGGCTCAACATACGGATTGATCTGGGGATCATATGCAAGGTGGCGCGGAAAACTGTCACTAAACCAGTGGGCACGCCAAGAAGACATGTTCGTAATTGGTAGCAGTCATTGGATCTGGGAAGAACATAGGCCCAGCATATCGAAGCAGGCAGATGATCTCATAGCTGTTAACTCAAAAGAACTGGGGGCAGTAACTGGGAGTCCACATATAGTTTGATTTATATTTCTTTGAGTGCAGTTCAATAAAAAGCACCCAGTAGGGCACCATGAAATTGGCACCAAATATCATGGAGCCAAGCGGTATTCTATGGGGGCACTAATGCAGGTAAGAACCATTATAGATTACGGCAGTGGTTCCCAAACCTGGTCCTGGAGGCACACTAGCCAGTCAGGTTTTCAGAATACCCACAATGAATATTCATGAGAGAGATTTGCATACAAAGGAGGCAGTGCATGCAAATCTCTCTCATGAGTATTCATTGTGGATATTCCGAAAACCTGACTGACTGGGGGTGCCTCCAGGACCAGGTTTGTGAACTACTGGATTATGGGAATAAGGTGCCATTCACGTGTGGTCACTTACACCATGTCAATAGCTGGGGTAAATATTCATGGCTATCAGGCACCACATTCACATGTATGTGACAGTGTTCTGTAAATTGCATGTGTATCCAGCAGAGCTACCCATTGACCACGCATGCTCTGCCCACATGAATGCCCCCTTTCACATATGTGCTAAAGTGAATATGTGCATATTTATTAGGATCATGGTTAGCACACATACAGGGGTAGATGTCAATTAGTGGCATCTCTTGCCTGTGTATGTGCTTGGTATTACCCCTATGTGTGAATTTATAGAATCACCTTTCAAATTTAGTCAAGGTTGAATGTAAAACACATCATTGAGGACAGACTGGTCAAAGTAATAGTACAGGCAAGGAGAAGGTATCCTGAATTTGTTTTCAAGGGCAATAAGGATTGAATGATTAAAATAGGACTTCTGTCATTTACTAATATAGCAGAAACTTCTCAAAACACAATGATCTAAATGTGGCACACTGATTTTAAAAATCTTTAAGATTTAACAATTTTATTGATGATGTATTTACATAATACCACAATAGTCATTATAGAACTAAGCAATATAACAGAGTACATATAACATCTTCAAAATAGTATGAAAGGAAATCCATCATCCAGTTTTCCATATTTAACATCAGATCCCTTCCCCCCCCAAGTTAAACAAACAAACAAAAAAAAAAACCAACCCATACATGGAGGACCAAATATAAATCTAGAGTTGAGGCACATGCGGCTCGAGTCCGGAAACCAACCTTGCATTCACCAAGACATGGCCAGATTGAGGCAGTCCAGCAGTTCACCAAAAGAAAAAAAAAAAACAGAATAGGGGAATGAACCCTCAAACAGAGTTCAAGATCATGCATCAGTGCGGTAGTAAATCATGGCGAATGCCGAAAGTTTAAACTCATGAGTACCTATTTAGACCCCCTGGATCGCCCTATTACTCATAATTTCCCAAACCAACGGGTCTAACGACAAAACAAAAAGCAGTGGAGAAAGCCGACAGCCCTGTCTGGTGCCTCGGTTTATCTCAAATGTTGAAGTTGTCACTGTATTCGCTTGTATTTGTGCTTTTGGAGCTGATTAAAGTGCGTTAACAGCATCCAAGAAAAAGCCCCTAAACCCATAGTGTTGCAGAGTGGCAAAAAGGAACCCCCAATCAACACGATCGAATGCCTTCTCTGCATCAAAACTTACCAGCAGAGAAGGTTTAGCTATTTTTTTAATGTATTCCATGGAGATAAATAACTTACGTAAATTATGTGCAATTGTTCGGCCACGAATAAACCCTACCCGGGGCTCCGCTATCAACGTAGGAAGTATCTGGGCCATACCATTAGCCAAAATCTTTGCAAACAGTTTGGTCTCTACATTCAATAGTGATATCGGCCTATAAGAGGACAGCTTCTCCGGGTCCCTCCCTGGTTTCAGCAATACTATCATATTGGCCAATTGAAGTAATCTTGGGAGGTCTCCTGATGATGTTATCTGAGTAAAGAAAGACCGCAAGACAGGAATAATGGAGGGGCATAAAAGTTTGTAGAATTCTGCTCGAAATCCATCTGGGCCTGGAGCTTTTAAAAGAGAACTTTGCTGTACTACCAAGGCTACTTCCTCCTCTGTTTTGGGAGCATTAAGTTTACTTATATCTCCTTCCCCTAAGCAAGGCAAATCTAAACTATCTAAATATGCTTCACCCTCCAAAGTCCCTTCCAGAGGCCTGGCATATAATTTTTGGTAGTACTTCTGGAAAACCTCTACTATGTCCTGATCTTTCCTTACCCGAACTCCATCCCTCCTATCTATCTGAGATATGGTACGAGATCCCCCTGATTGCCTAATCAGATGAGATAATAATTTCCCTGACTTATTCCCATGTAAGTGCATTTGATATTTATAATATTTTATAGATTTCACTGCCCTATTGTGAAGAAGCTCAGCAAGAGTTGTTTGAAACGTGAAGAGGGAATTTTTTAGTTGTGAAGTTGGTTTAGCCCCTTATTGTCTTCGAGCGTTTACCACTTGTTTCTCCAACCTTAAAATTTCTCTTATCTCTAGACTTCTTTTTAAAGGAGGAGTAAGCTATGATCTCCCCTCTAAGCACAGCTTTTGCTGCTTCCCAGAAAAGTATTGGTTGCTGAACTTGACCTTCATTATATTTTTGATACTCTTCCCATTTGTGTAATAGATGCTTCTGAAAGATCGAATGCCAGTATAACTGTGGGGGAAATCGCCATTGATATTGTTTACTTCCTGATCCCCCAACCCTCTTCCTCAACCCTCTAGATCACCCTTATAAGCATAACAAGGATCCAAAAGGCAATCATGTAAACAGGACAAATCCCGCCCATTCACCCATTGAAAAACACTAAGAAACTTTCACAGAGGGAGAATACCAGTGACACAAGATAAAGAACTAAATATACATTGCTCTCCAAAGTTGTCCGGCCCCAGCACACACCATTCGTTCTTTCACACCACCCATACCTATCCACACACACAAAAAAAACCACACGCAATTCAGATTCGCTCCTAGCAAATAGTCTGTAGAACATGACCTGTATTTATTTAGATTTTGCTCACACCTTTTTCAGTAGTAGCTCAAGGTGAGTTACATTCAGGTACTCTGGATATTTCTCTGTCCTAGGAGGGCTCACAATCTAAGTTTGTAGCTGAGGTGATGGAGGGTTAAGTGACTTACCCAAGATCACAAGGAGCAGCAGTGGGATTTGAACCGGCCACCTCAGGATTGCAAGACTGGTGCTCTAGCCACTAGGCCACTCCACCACCCCAAAGAATCTTGTTACTCTTTGGGGTTCTCCATGGAATGTTGCTACACTTTGAAATTCTGCATGGAATCTTGTTATTCTTTAGAATTCTAGAATCTTTATTTATTTATTTAGATTTTGCTCACACCTTTTTCAGTGGTAGCTCAAGGTGAGTTAAATTCAGGTACTCTGGATATTTCTCTGTCCCAGGAGGGCTCACAATCTACGTTTGTACCTGAGGCAATGGAGTATGTCTCCCGCCATGTTACTCGTTCTTTTCTCTCACGACCTGGGCTCTGTTGTTCCCTCCAACGCCTCATAAACCCATCTCATGCCCTCCATAAAACTTTGTGCAGCTTCTGGTGTCTCAAAAAGTTGCAGTTTACCATCTGTAAAGACTTTGAGCCTTGCTGGGTATAATAAAGCAAATTGTACATTTGACACTTTGGCAGAAAAGTCTTGGAAGCATAAAAACGATTTGTTCTCATATTTTAGCTGGCCTTTAGCTCTAATGGCCCTCAGGATTTCTGCCTTGTGGGCATAGTTCAGAATTTTAAAGATAACCACACGCGGTCTAGACTCTTCCGCCCTCTTTGGTCCTAACCTGTGGGCTCGCTCAACTTGCAGAGGACCCGCAGTCGATTGCAGCTGCAATTCGGAAGCCAGCCAAGATTCCAGGAACCTTCGCAACTCTGACTCAATGATGGTCTTAGTTAGGCCCACTAGTCGTAAGTTCCCTCTCCTGGACCGGTTCTCAATGTCATCGATCTTGTCCTCCAATGTCTTGAATTTATTCTGTAGATTTGAATTTGTTGCAGATAACTGCTGTACCCGATCCTCTAAGTCTGAGACATGTTGGCAATATGTGGAGTATTCACCTCACAGTGCTTCCAGCCCTCTATCGACAATGTCCAATTTGTCTGTAACCGCTTGCAGGTTCTTATCCAGCGATGTTTCAATAGCTCGTTTCACTTCTGTGACTATCTCTGCCACCCATGCAGAGCTAACGGTAGAAGATCCTGTGTCTCCCCCGGTCGCCATCTTTGATTCGCTGTGCTGTAGTTTTTCTTTCTCATGTCGTTGAACTTTAGAAGCCATCAATGAGCACAAAAATCAGCCTTGTCCAATTTCGTGACTCTCGACTCTTTAGCACCTCCAATTCTTCAATGGTTTTAGCAAAAAAAAAAAAAAAAACTAGTTGGAGGCAAGTTTTGAGGATCGAGTTTCGGGTGCTCGTCTCACTAACATCCGCTCTCTGAGCAAGGCATCACGTGACCCAGCCTGAATGTATTTAAACTCTTTAAAAATCTTTAAAAACAACAAAAACACAAGAGGAAAATGCAAAAAAAAAAAAAAAAAAAGTAAAGATATCTGTTTCTTTAACAGAGCAAGTTTAATATAGATTTTGTTGGTTGGCATTATTTCTAATGTCAATAAATGCACATTAACAAAAAATGCAAAAGCAGCACATCTGTATGAGATGAAGGGAGCGATGCATTTAAATCAATATTTTAATAAGGGCCAATTGACATGTGTTTAGGAAGGCAGTAAAATCTATTACAGAATTATTAAAACACTACCCTTCGAACCCCTACTATTACCCTCCTACCCCTTCCTTCCTATCAGCTTGCCTGACATTTTAATAGTTACCACTGAGGATTCAATTGAAAGGAAGGTTTTATCCTTATATCACTGTTCCAGTCATCGTTCCATTTCTCATCATTATCCATTTCACTGCCAAGTAGCTCAGTGGGAACCAATAAAGAAAGTTGACATATACATCAAACATCTGTACCTCACTTCACTGCCAGTACAAAGCCTTATTCTGTATGTCAACTCATGTGTACAAGCCTGCCTCACTAATGCTGGCAAGGGAGCATAAACATGTCTCTAGTTACCGTATTTACCCATAAAACACAAAATCCCTGCATTATGAATAAATGTATCAACACATGTTTATATAATACATTTCAGTTTTTTTATTTTTTTATTAGTTTTAAGTAAAACATCCATCCAAAGTCATTACAAAATATAATGTAACTTCCATTCTACAAGAAGGACTATATGATAACAAACATATAACCAATTAAAATGAACTAATTCGAATTAAGTATACAGCAGGTATACAAAAATGGAAGTTGTATAAAAATAAATAATAACTTGGAATAATAACTTGGAGGGAAAAACGAAGGACAGAGGGTAAAATTAAGAAAGGGAAGAAAGGGGGAATAAAGATCAGAATAGTGTGCTCAGATGGTTAACTAGTGGGGTTTGATTCCAAATATTGCTGCAATGTTAACCAAATTTGGTGACTAGACATCATGACCAGTATTGGCTTTACAATATTTACGAATTTGTAAAACATTATTCCACCAAAAATGAATGTTAAGTTGTGAATTATTCTTATATAATACATTTCAGACTTTCCTAATTTTTCAGCTAAAGGCATCATTTTACTTCAGTATTGCATGGTGTAGGTGCTAAATGTTTATATCTTAAAAATATCAAATACTGTATGTGTATTTATTGTCATGAGAATATTATATATAACCAAGAATATACCTTGTACAGCAATGCAGATTCATAAATACCAAAAAGAAAAGCACATACAATCACCAAATAAAGAAAGATAGGTAAATTCAACTTAAGGTCCACAAGAGTGAGAGATACAATACCCTATGGAGGAGGCAAAAAGCAAATATACCAAAGGAAAAGAAAGGCATTCTTCTGCTTGTTAAGCACACTAGCAGAGACCATTACGACCCATTAGTGACCTCCTCTTCATGGGACATCATTGGGATTCTCTTGGATGCCAGTAGAGAGATGTGGTAGCCGTGTTAGTCCACTTTTAAAGGTAATCAATAGAAATTGAATAAAATAAAACATAGAAAAGAAAATAAGATGATACCTTTTTTATTGGACTAACAATACATTTTTGATTAGCTTTCGAAGGTAGCCCTTCTTCGTCAGATCAGAAATATGCAAATTTTGGTAAGCAACTGCATATATAAATGAAACATCAAAGTATTTCAGTGACAGTCACTCTACAAATGTAAGCCACATTGAGCCTGCAAATCGGTGGGAAAATGTGGGATACAAATGCTACAAATAATAATAATAATAATAATAATAATAATAATAATGAGGGCGCCAACATATAGACATCACTAATGTACATAAATGACCAAAATACCAGCATATGTCTTACACCTTATGTCAGATATTTCTAACCCAAGCAAGCAATGCAAGTTCGGCGCAGCTTGCTTACCAAGAAGATGGGCCATTTCCCCATGAATTACAGCAGTTCCTAAAGAAAGATGCCTTATATCTATGATTGCATATGTTTTGCAAATTTGTACATTACTGGATTCGTCAGTTATAAACACATTATTTTAATAGTGCTGCTTTCTGCTTTATACTGTATTCCTCAGTGATCCACTGCCTTTATTTTTCAGCTTATATGTTTATGGCTGTGATGTTGCAATGAGTCTTACGTTATGCAATCACTAGGCCTCTGTTTATTCGCCAACAGATGTCCTGTGCTCTATGATGTTTCTCTATCCAGTGTGCAACTAACGGGGGGTCTAAATTACCCATGATAATGCGAGATTCATGTTCATTTAACCTGAGTCGTACTGCTCTGCTACTATGTCCAATGTAGACTAACTTACATGGGCATTGTATCAAATAATTAGAGCTTCTACAAGTGGTGTTTTGTTATCCCTGTTTGAAAATCAGTCCAAATTGGACCTGTAAGGGCTAGCGTACATCATTGACATTGCCTGCATATGGAATGGCACCCTTCCTGTGGTAATCTCAGGGTGTCTTCATATCTCTGGCATCCCTATTGTCCACCCTTGTCAGTATGCTACAACTGGAAAGCCTTTTAAATTAGGGTATAGTTGTAAAACATGTCAATGTTTTTGCATGGCTTGAACCAGCAAGTGTAATTTATTTTTTTTTAATTACATTTGTACCCTGCACTTTCCCACTCATGGCAGGCTCAATGCGGCTTACATGGGGCAATGGAGGGTTGCCCAGAGTCACAAGGAGCTGCCTGTGCCTGAAGTGGGAATCGAACTCAGTTCCTTAGGACCAGAGTCCACCACCCTAACCACTAGGCCACTCCTCCACTGTTGTTGCTACTATTGGAGATTCTATATGGAATGTTGCTATTCCACTAGCAACATTCCCTGTAGAAGTCGGCCCTTGCAGATCACCAATGTGGCTGCGCAGGCTTCTGCACGTGCAGGACGTCAGACTCACAGAAACAGAAGCCTGCGCAGCCTTCTACTTGGAATAGCAACATTCCATGTAGAATCTCCAATAGTATCTATTTTATTTTTGTTACATTTGTACCCCGCGCTTTCCCACTCCTGGCAGGCTCAATGCGGCTTACATGGGTTAATGGAGGGTTAAGTGACTTACCCAGAGTCACAAGGAGCTGCCTGTGCCTGAAGTGGGAATCGAACTCAGTTCCTCAGGACCAAAGTCCACCACCCTAACCATTAGGCCACTCCTCCACTGTTGCTACTATTTGAGATTCTATATGGAATGTTGCTATTCCACTAGCAACATTCCATGTAGAAGTCGGCCCTTGCAGATCACCAATGTGGCCGCGCAGGCTTCTGCTTCTGTGAGTCTGACGTCCTGCACGTATGTGGTTCATAAACAAGAAAAATGCCCTTTCATTGTATAGTGAGCTAGTAATGCAATGTCTGTATTCTGTGCTATATGGAAGGTAATATGATGTATTTGTGGAAAAACAGTACTGCACGGTTAATCGGACACCTTTTCTTGTGTATAGAATGTGAATTTTCCTCACCAATGTGGTAAAGCCCACTGGGATTCCCTGAAATTAATGAGCCCACCTGACCCTGAAATTAATGAGCTTGCGGTGTGTTCGTCAAGGACCTGGCAAAATAGAAAAAAAAAATGAAAAGAAAGAAGATGGTGGTAATTAACTAATCTAATGTAAAGAAGGGTAACTTAACACAGACTCTGCATTATCTCCGGTTTTCATACTCTTGTTCAGTCGCCAAGTTCACTTTCTTTCTTCTTGAGACTTTTGCTCTTTATTCACAGAGACCCAGGTAGATATACACTCAAATGTCAATCCACCAATTTCACGAAAGTGAAAATTTTATAGCTTTGCTCAATCACAACTTTTGAGTGGCCCTGTTATTTGTGACCACAAAACACCAACATATAATTATAGCAGGTGGGCGGATAAGGTACTGAGTAGATCTGGTAACAAGTTGTAAGTCGAGCAGGGACTATCTCATACGTGTTTAGTGTACAGTGCTGTGTATGCCTGGTAGAGCTATAGAAATGATTCGTAGTAGTAGTAACAAGTTCACTTTCTCTCTTTTCACAAAGATGCTTGAATTTCTCTTCCGCCTCTGCTACAATCCATATTAATATCCACCACCCTCTGACAGTAAAAAAAAAAAGAATTTTTTAAAACATTCCTTCTGAATCTCCCTTCCTTCCTTCCAGTAATCGATTTGTCCTTGCCATTTTCAGGGCACAGATCATAGAAGTCTGCCTGGCACTGGCCATGCTCCTCAACTGCTGGAGCTGCCCTCAAAGCCCCACTCCAGCCCATCCAGGTCTATCCAGCCATGATCAGGACACAGATGTGGGAAAAAAGAACCCGAATTATAGCTACGTCATTCAAGGTTCCACGTTAGGAGTTACGGACCAAGAAAGGGATCTGGGTGTCGTCGTCGATAACACACTGAAACCTTCTGCTCAGTGTGCTGCTGCGGCTAGGAAAGCGAATAGAATGTTGGGTTTTATTAGGAAAGGTATGGAAAACAGGTGTAAGGATGTTATAATGCCGTTGTATCGCTCCATGGTGCGACTGCACCTTGAGTACTGTGTTCAATTCTGGTCGCCGCATCTCAAGAAAGTAATAGTAGAATTGGAAAAGGTGCAGCGAAGGGCGACTAAAATGATAGCGGGGATGGGACGACTTCCCTATGAAGAAAGACTAAGGAGGCTAGGGCTATTCAGCTTGGAGAAGAGATGGCTGAGGGGAGACATGATAGAGGTATATAAAATAATGAGTGGAGTGGAACAGGTGGATGTGAAGTGTCTGTTCACGCTTTCCAAAAATACTAGGACTAGGGGGCATGCGATTAAACTACAGTGTAGTAAATTTAAAACAAATCGGAGAAAGTGTTTCTTCACCCAACGTGTAATTAAACTCTGGAATTTATTGCCGGAAAATGTGGTGAAGGCGGTTAGCTTAGCAGAGTTTAAAAAGGGGTTGGACGGTTTCCTAAAGGACAAGTCCATAAACCGCTACTAAACGGACTTGGAAAAATCAAAAATCCCAGGAATAACATGTATAGAATGTTTGTATGTTTGGGAAGCTTGCCAGGTGCCCTTGGCCTGGATTGGCCGCTGTCGTGGACAGGATGCTGGGCTCGATGGACCCTTGGTCTTTTCCCAGTATGGCATTACTTATGTACTTATGTAAGTCTGCCTAGCACTGGCGTTATTTCCCAATTATTGAGCATGTTTGAGGAGGATTTGTGTGCCTACCACCTCCACTGTATGTAAATCTTCCTCATGCATAATTCCTTCTAGCTTCATGAGACAATCCTTTGTCTTTCAGCATCTCTAGCACCATATTGATGCCTGAAAGGTATTTGAATATTTTATCATAACAACAGTTTCTTTCCTTTTGTTTAACATGTGATTAATGTTTAAAATTTCTTATATACTGTAGATCTTAAAATTTGCTGCAGTTTATGATATCACAGACCTAATTTTTACTTTAAGCTATACATACACACATAATGAATGGAATGGAACAGGTAGAAGTGAATTGCTTGTTTACTCTTTCCAAAAATACTAGGACTAGGGGGCACGCAATGAAACTACAAAGTAGTAAATTTAAAATAAATAGGAGAAAATATTTCTTTACTGAGCGTGTAATTAAACTCTGGAATTTGTTGCCAGAGAATGTAGTAAAAGCAGTTAGCTTTGCGGGGTTTAAAAAAAGGTTTGGATAGCTTCCTAAAAGAAAAGTCCATAAGCCACTATTAAAATGACTTGGGGGAAAATCCACTGCTTATTTCTAGGATAAGCAGCATAAAATGTATTGTACTGTTTTGGGATCTTACCAGGTTCTTACGACCTGGATTGACCACTGTTGGAAACAGGATGCTGGGCTTGATGGACCTTCAGTCTGTCCCAGAATGGCAATACTTATGCACTTATGTACATATATAGTAACACAGCAGGTGACGGCAAATAAGGACCTGCATGGTATATCTAGTCTGCACAACAAGATAAACTCATGGCATATGGTACAATGCAATATAACATACAAATACTCGATCTTAATCTGTCCTTGACATTTTCAAGGCACAAACTGTAGAATTCTGCCTGGCACTGGTCTTATTCCTCAATACTAGAGTTGCTGTCGAAGACCACCCCAGCCCATCCAGATCTCTCTAGCCATAATTGGGACACAAACCATAGAAATTTGGTTTTATTTTCCAATTACTGTCTAAGCACACTAAGTTTTGTTGTAATTCCATTCTCTTTCCATACAGGAATCCTTTGTATTTATCTCATGCATGTTACCATTTTCATCTCCACCACCTCCTGGGGGTGGGCATTCCAGGCATCCACGATTCTCTCCATAAAAATTACTTCCTGATGTTACTCCTAAATTTACACATCTGCAATAAAACTTACAAACATTGCAATCATCATACCACAAAATAAAACATAAAACCAGCAACAGTACGGTAAAATCCAGACAGAATAACAGAAACTCCAGCAAATAAAGAGGTCATCAAATTCTTTAAATTAATCAGATCACAATGCAATCGCAAATTAACAGGCAAAGAGTTTCACATGCGATGGAAAAAGCTTGGTTCAGCGAAATGGACTGTCTAGCACACCATGATGAAGAAATTATTAATAAAACCTTGATCCTGTGAGTGCAAATTTCTACTAGGATGCTGCTGCCGCTGCTATGAATTAAAGGAAGATACTGTGAAAGATGTGATGTTTGAATAACGAAAGCAAAGATTTAAATTCCATAAAGTGGGCCATATTCTCTAAATATGCACAGTTTACATAGCTTGCATTTCACAAGGAGGTGTACACATAGATGAAGCAGGGACATAGCCAGACTTTGCAGTGGGAGGGGGCCAGAGCCTGAGGTGCCTCCCTGCCGCCCTGCTGCTCCCCACCCGTTTCCACCACAAATACCTTGGCTGAAGCGTGCTGGATGTGAGGGGAAGACAGAGCACGGCAGGCAACATGGTGGCATCGGAGACTGGTGCTGGTCAACACTTCAGCTGGCGGGGGTTGGGGACCCCCACCAGCAAAACCAGGGGCCCAGAGGAAATTTAGGGGGGCCCAGGCCCCCATGGCCCCACATAGCTATGCCACTGAGATGAAGTCTGGGTGGATCATGGGTGGAGTACACACATACATGCATAACTTATAGAATACTGCAGGGCTGCCAAGGAGGGGGGCAAGGGTGCAAAATTCCCTGGGCTGGGGCCCAGGACCAGTGCCAGCAAGATTCTTCGTGCTGCCTGCTTCCGGGTCTGTCTTCCCCCTGCTCCTGCGTGCCACCCAGGACCCTTATGATTGCATTAGTGCAATATCACGTTAATGCAATCATCTGGGTTCTGACTCCTGGCACGGACAGGAGCAGGAGAGGACAGACCATGAGAGCAGGCATGCAGGAAGCCAGCCAGCAGCCTCCCCCCCCCGGAAGCAAACACAGAAGGGTAAAGGAGTGGGTGGGAGCGGTGCAAGTGGGGGGGGGGGGGCAGCTTGCTGCTGTCCGGTTCTGCCCCGGGCCTGGCTATATCTCTTGGCAACCCTGGAATACTGGAAGTTATGCCTATATATCCAGCATTCATGAGTGAGCACTTACACCAGCTCTATGGCTGACAAGTGCTCACATGCTCACACCTAAATTATAGGCACATATTTCACCTTTTACAACTAGTATTCCACGAAGGAACGTAGTTGGCTACTTTCCATTATAGTAGTGGTTGTCAAATTTTCTTCTTTTGTGATGCACCTGACAGACAATGTTCATGTGTGTGACACACCGAACACTAACATTCACAGCTGAACAAAGCACGTCTAAATATTTCATTGTTTAATGTAAGTTTAGTATGAATCTGGTCTATCCTATACCAAAAAGCTGTATATAACACATTAGTCCTAGTTTTCTCACTCGTCATACATCAAAACAAATATACATTCAAATTCTAGTTTCACCTCAGTAACAGCAACACAAAACTTCCATTGCCAAAGACTGTGAAGCAACACAAAAACCTGTAAATATGCTACTCGGAAATTATATAGCAAACAGAATCTATGAACAGCAGGGCATTTTTAGTTGGGGCTCGAGGCAGCAGTTATTATTGGGGGGGGGGGGAGTAGTGGGACGCAGAAATAGGGACTAGTTATGGGTATTTCAAGAACCTGATTCTCAAGATTGCTGGTCTTTCCAGCTTGCAGGCACTGTTGGTTGTCTACACAAAATTTGTTTGACACACCTCCTAACTCTTGGGGATACTGCTTTAGAGAATAGATGCCGCATTCTAGTATAGACTTACCCCCCCACAATATTTCACACAAGGACTCAATGGGAGCCAATACACAGAGTGGAGGAATGGCCTAGTAGTTAGAGCACCGCTCTTGACATCCAGAGGTGGCTGGCTCAAATTCTACTGCTGCTCCTTGTGATCTTGAGCAAGTCACCTAACCCCCCATTGCCTTAGGGACAAACAGGGGGGGTCCTTTTACCAAGCTGCGTGAAAAAGGGCCCTGCGCTAACAGTGGCGGCCGTTTTTACTGCGTGCCAGGGCCGTTTTTTCTGCAGCTGGTAATAGCCCCCCCCCCCCAAAATGGCCACATGGTGAGATAACTCTTACCACATGGCCATGCAGTGGGGAGCCCTTATCGCCGCCCATTGAGGTGACGATAAGGGCTCCCGTACCAACCCGGTGGTAATCGGACAGCGCGCAGCAATGCCGGATTACCGCCGGATTTTCGCCTTGCAAACCATTTCTTGAGGTTTTATTTTTTCCCTGGAAGTGGTGCTTGCTTGGGGTGGGACTACCGCTGGTGGCCGGGTTAGGCCAGCGGTAGTCCCGGAAGAATGAGTGGTAAGCCCGCGTTGGGCCTACCACCGCTCTGTAAAAGGGCCCCTTAGATTGTGAGCCCTCCAGAAACAGAAATACCCAGTGTACCTGAATGTAACTCACCTTGAGCTACTCCTGAAAAGGTGTGAGCAAAATCAAAATTAAATAAATAAACAAACATGTAGTAATGAGTCTAGTAGTGGAGTTTGGGTAAGATGCTTTGTCATAGCATCTCGCATCAACTGCAAAGCCCCTTGTTACAGAACCAGACAAACCAAACACAGGGCATATCATTAGTCACAAACACCAGCTGTTTTATAAAACTCAAGTGGCCTCTTGTAAGGCAGTGCAGGATCCAAGAAGAGAGCAGTAGGAAAGAGGATGTGCATGCATGGTATCATTGCCCCCCATCTTTGCCAGCCTCATGTTATATTCAAAAGCTGTGAACCATCATTTCTTCTGTTTAGATCCCATCAGTAGACAACCGAAGCAGATTAAGGGGCACATTTCCCCCTTCTTCTAGTTGCTGTTTCCTCTCCTCTGTAGCTACAGCTTTGCTTTTTTCTTCTCACTGGAGCTGTATTGAAAATGCAAAACTATGCATTTATACATTCTGCACTCTCTACCCCCAGGAACATATCCACTCGTTGTTTAATCTCTGGAAATGAGCTCCTATTTTCAGCACGTTGTTTCAGTACGATTTCATTTGTAAGAGTAATGGTTTGGGTTGTACAGTGAGTTTTCACTCTTTGTCTCTTCATGTTCAAGTGTACAGCGCTGCGTACGTCTAGAAGCGCTATAGAAATGATAAGTAGTAGTGGATACTGTTGAATTCCATCGTACTTTTCTTTCCGATTCCTTGCCAACGTCCTCTTCTTTTGTACCTTTCATGAATGCTGCCTAGTGACTTTGGGAGTTAATGAGGAAAGAGGCAAGTGTGTATGAGGGGAAGGAAGGGAGGAAGGTGAAAATAGGAAGTGCCATTCTGGTTGGGGGAGATGGGGAATGAGGTGCCTGTATTAAGAGAGGTTAAGTCTTTGTTGATAAAGCAAAAACAACAGGAAAAAAAAATGTTCTCAACCTATTTCTTTTGGCTCAGAGATAATGTTGCAAGGCAATTGCCAGGGGCAAAATTCAGAATATGAAATAAAAGTCTGATCGTATGAGTCATTTTCTTATCTTTGCTACATTACAATATATTAGTATGCAAATGGAATATAGACTCCACTGGCTTATTGCTAATGAAATGGAAAGTGTATTTGATGTTCTGAACTGCAGCATCTGGTATGAATATCTCTAGTACATTCTTGGCTTATTGAATAGTACTTAAACTTTCATTCACAGTTGATTTCTGAACTAAGCCCATATATTTTTTGTATTTCAAATAGTCTCTTTCTGTGAAGTACGATTGCCTCATAACCAATGTGTAAACAATTTATTCAGTATTCAGCCGGCAGTGGTCCGGGGTGCCTGACTGAAATCCCACTGCTGCTCCTTGTGATGTGGGGAAATCACTTAGGGAATTCATCAAGCAACATTAGGGCCTTCATGCAGTTGTTAGGGCCTTAACGTGCGTTAAGGGAATTCACGTGCGCTAAGGGCCAGATTCTAAAAACCCGCACAGTAAACATTTCCACCTAAGTGTATTCTATAAGTGGTGCCTAGATTTAGGCGCGGTATATAGAATAAGTTTAGTTGATGTCCCAGGGCTTAAAACTACGCACCTCCTTTTACACCGATTAAAACATGGTGTAAATCCCTGCACGTACATTTACACGCACTGGGCCATATTCTATAACAACATGTATAAATTTGGGTATGTGTGCTGAACACCCATTTCCACGCCCATGCCCCTTTTGAACTGTGCACTTTAGAATTTAGGTGCAGTTCATTACAGGATACGCTTAGCGAGTTGTATGTGTAAATTGTAAAATTATTGCCATTTCGTGCTCATTATTGCTTAAGTGCTATTATCAATGCTGATTAGCTTGTTAAGCCAATTAAGTTACACACATTGTTGTAGAATACCCCTGGATTGTGACACGGATCTCTAGGTGCGCTGTGTAGAATCTGGAAGTAAACGCTAAAAAGCTCATAGGTATATAATGGCCTTTTTAGCATTCAGCATGTGTTAAATCCTTTATTCCTGCACAAAGGCCTAACGCTGCTTGATGAATTCCTCTCTTAACCTTCCATTGTTTCAGGTACAGAATTAGCTTGTGAGCTCTCCAGGGACAGGGAAATTCCTAGTGTACTTGAATATAACAAACCTTGAGTTGCAACTGAAAAAGGTGTGAGCAAAATCCAAACCCAAATGAAATGTTTTTAAACACTGGTCACCGGCAACTGAATTATACCCCCTTATTCAGTGCTGGCCCTTTTCTGGGTACTGGAACTGAATATCTGGGTCTAGGGTGGCCAATGAGAATTAACTGGGTGTCACTGATATTTGGAAATGATACCTGGATAACTACATGGTTATCTCAGGACAGCGTTTTCGCTGTCCTAACTTAACTGGGTACTTTATCCAGGTACCTTCTACTCTGATTGCGGACTACCTTGATATGAAATGGATAGTGCTGTGCTGGTCTGCCTGAATATTCAAAGAAACACAAGCAAAAGGAGATGAGCCACCCCACGTGAAGTCAAACAAAACAGGCAAACAGAGTAGGGATGGACCACGGTTTTCCCTCAGAGGAGAGAAGAGGCATTAGAGGTCAAGCGTCAATACTTTTTAATCATCAACAAGAAAACAATATTTCTCTAATCGCCATTTAAAATCCATTTGAGAGGGATGCGACAAGTCTCCAGGATCCAACTTGGATTCATGATTCGGCAACAAATGCCTGCCTCAGGGGTCAGAGTGTCTGGGAAAAGACAGCACTGTAAATATTGCAGTGGGCCCTCAAAACATCAGTACACCAAGTTTAACAGCAACACGTTGGGTATGTGCGGCTCAGTATCCAGGTTTGGCAAAGTCAACATGATTTAACCACAATCTATATAAAATTCTAGATAGTGCTTTTTTATTCCTAAAAGAAGTGATACTAAAAGTGTTTGAACAAATCAAAAGTTGCGTGTAAGAGTTGGATTTCATTATGTACCTTACCCAAATCTCAGCCAGGTGGTAATACTTCGCTGAAGAGACGTCTAGGATCATACCACTCTGAGAAGGTAAGTCAAAGCAAGTCACATTCAGGTATAGTGGATAATTCCTTTCCTAGACAGCTTTCAGTTTAAGAGGCCAGAGTACTAAGCTGCAGGAATTTCTGCAGGTTGGAAGCCTCATTTGCTCAGAGTTCTATGCCTGCCAATTAACTGTATAGAAAACTATACAAATTGTTCTAGTTAATATTTAGCTGGTGGTGGTGAGCATTTCTTTAAACACTGATTGCTGCTGGATGAATTGTGCCTGAATGTTCAGTTTCTGGGTGCCGGCGCTGAATGTCCATGTACTTTGCACCTTCCAGGAGTTACCTGGGTATCGCCAAAATTCATCAACGATACATAGATAGTTAGTTACCTGGTTAACTTAGGACAGCCTTTATGAACATGTGGCAAAATAAAAATGGGTGCGCATCCATTTTGCATCTGAGACCTTACTGCCAGCCATTGACTTAGGGGTGAGGTCTCTCACATTAACCGTACAGTAATCACCTACATGTGTCAAGTCAGAGTTACCGCCTCATTTTCACTGCATGCCAGAAAATAAAATATATATTTTTTGATGTGCGTAAAAAATGAAATTGCTGCACGGGCCACACGGTATCTGGGCGGTAACTCTGAACTGGAATGCGTTGGGCACACGTAGGCGCTTATTTGGCTTAGTAAAAGGTCCCCTAACTAAATACTGCTGCAATGGTCTGCATGAACGTTCAGTGGCATTGTTCAAGAATTTTGCTGCTGAATATCCGGGTTTGGCTCGGTCAGTGTGATTTAATTGGACAGGAGCCTCTCTTGCCTGGATAAGTCACCTTGAATATGGACCCCATACTAAACTTGCATAGGCAGCAAATTATAAGGACAATTCTAGAAATGGCACCTGTATTAGGTTAGCAAGGAAAGAAGAAGACCATGTAAAGTTGAAGGCTTTATTCACTACTTTAGCTCCCAGGTTTCATACGTACACGCCCGACATGGCCATGTTTCGACAAAGGGGCTGCTTCAGGAGCGAATGGGTACCAATAGGTGTAAAAGTCTAAACTTCACCAAACTGGTAAAGAAAGTATCTACGTTTTGGCGAGCCCAAGCGCTTGCGCATAAAGCTGTTATAGAATTGGCACTAAGCACGCTTTTTTTCCTGTCAACATTAGGTGCCACTTTATAGAATTGCCTTCCATGTTTGAGGGGGGCATTTGGTGAATAGGAGGAGGCCCCACGCAAGTAAAAAAAACATGCAAAAAATTGAAATGCTGGCATTTCTTCTGCAAAAGTGTCCCTCTGCAAAAGCATTTTCAGGTTACTGCACTGACCTGGAAGCAACGAGGGTGATGTGACTTTCCCAAGGTGCTTGAGAGAAGCGGGATAAGAACTGTGACATCCCTGGATTTTATCCTGTTGCTCTAATCACTAAGCTAGTCCTCCACTTATAAGGCTCGAGCTATCTCTTTGGGCAGCTTCCCAAATTTCATGAGTGCAGTGACTGGAATTGAACTTCTCCATGTCAAGAAAGGACTAAAGAAATTGGTAAGATGGAGCTGAAGACAGCACTGTAACCTAATTTCACATACTCTACAACTTGGCATACGTGCAACCTTCTGTCAAAAGGGAAGAGAGTTACAGTATAATTTAATAGCTGTTGAATCCTTGCTTTGTGATGGTGAAAGCACTGCAGGACAATATAAACTGAACATTTACATTTATTTCCATGGTAGATACAAATGCAATGTTAAAACCTCCTGCAGATATTATCTTTAATTGCCAGTGTTTAGACATCTGAAATGATTAAAATTCATGATCCTGAAATGTTACAGACTGATATTCAGTGGCTCTTATATCAGTGCTGCTGACTGGATAATGCAGCTGAAAATTCCTACAGACTGGGGGCCAAGCCGGGAGTTACACAGAGAGCGGAAATATTCAGTTCTGGTATCTAGCCAGCTTATTTTCGAAGGAGAAGGGCGGCCATCTTCCGACATACGTAAATCGGGAGATGGGCTCCCTTCTCGCAAGGCCGCCCAAATCGGTATAATTGAAAGCCGATTTTGGGCGACTTCAACTGCTTTCTGTCGCAGGGACGGCCAAAGTTCAAGGGGGCGTGTCAGCAGTGTACCAAAGATGGGATGGGGGCGTGGTTAACAGATGGCCGTCCTCGGCCAATAATGGAAAAAAGAAGGGCGTCCCTGACAAGCATTTGGCCGACTTTACTTGGTCCCTTTTTGTTCTTGACCAAGCCTTGAAAAGGTGCCCAAACTGACCAGATGACCACCGGAGGGAATCGGGGATCACCTCCTCTTAGTCCCCCAGTGGTTACCAACCCCTCCCACCCAAAAAAACAAATTAAAAAACATTTTTTGCCAGCCTCTATACCAGCCTCAAATGTCATACCCAGCTCCATCACAGCAGTATGCAGGTCCCTGGAGCAGTTTTTAGTGGGTACTGCAGTGCACTTCAGGCAGGCGGACCCAGGCCCATCCCCCCTACCTGTTACACTTGTGTAAATGGGAGCCCTCCAAAACCCACCCGAAACCCACTGTACCCACATCTAGGTGCCCCCTGTTACCCTTTAAGGGCTATGATAGTGTTGTACAGGTGTGGGGAGTGGGTTTTGGGGGGCTCAGCACCGAAGGTAAGGGAGCTATGCACCTGGGAGCAATTTGTGAAGTCCACTGCAGTGCCCCCTAGGGTGCCAGGTTGGTGTCCTGGCATGTGAGGGGGACCAGTGCACTAGAAATGCTAGCTCCTCCCATGACCAAATGGCTTGGATTTGGCCAGTTTTGAGATGGACATCCTTAGTTTTCATTATATGCAAAAACTGAGGTCGGTCATCTCTAAGGGCGGCCATCTCTAAGGTCGGCCCAAATGTTGAGATTTGGCCGTCCCCGACCGTATTATCGAAACGAAAGATGGCTGCCCATCTTGTTTTGATAATATGGTCGGGGATGCCTCTTTACGGGGCCGTCCTTAGAGATGGGCGCCCTTATAGATGGGCACCCCCATTCGATTATGCCCCTCTGTGCCACCTAGTTGTTAATTTCAAGACACTGGACAATTTTCTAGCCACAGAGGGCTGACCAACTAGTGGAGTAATGTTTTGGGATTGCTGGAGGGGGGCAAGGGGAGGAGGAGAGGGAGATGATTGGTTATATTGTAACTGATATCATTGTTATTGTTATTAATCAGATTTCTAGCTGTCTTTGCTTGTTGATACAGTTTAAAAACTTTCAATAAAAATATTAAAAAAATATATATTTATTTTATTGCAGATCGTGCACTAATGTCATTAGTATGCACTACCTGCCTAGAGTTAATGCTGGAGCACCTCGAATATTGTGTTCAATTCTGGTCGCCGCATCTCAAAAAAGAAATAAAGGAATTGGAGAAGGTGCAGAGAAGGGCGACGAAAATGATAAAAGGGATGGAACGACTTCCCTATGAGGAAAGGCTCAGACGGTTAGAGCTCTTCAATTTGGAGAAAAGGGCGGCTGAGGGGTGATATGATAGAAGTCTATAAGATAATGAGCGGAGTAGAGCAGACAGATGTGAAGCGTTTGTTTACACTTTCAAACAATAATAGAACCAGGGGACACAAGATGAAGCTAGAATATGGTAGATTGAAAACAAATAGGAGAAAGTTTTTCTTTGCTCAGCGTGTAGTTGGACTCTGGAACTCGTTGCCGGAGAATGTAGTGACAGCAGCTGGCCTTATGGAGTTTAAGGGGGGGTTTGGACAGATTCCTGAAGGAAAAGTCCATTGAACATTATTAAAAAAAATATATATATATATTTTTGGGGGTTTTGCCGGGTTCTTGAAGCCTGGATTGGCTGCTGTCGGAGACAGGATGCTGGGCTTGATGGACCCTTGGTCTTTTCCCAGTATGGCGGTGCTTATGTGCTTATGTACTGCCTCTTAAGTGCTCCCATTCTGCATTAGTCAGTTTGCACTCGCAAAGTATAGCATGCCTATCTGATTAATGCTTCCACACCCACGCTTCATTCATGACATGCCCCCTCAATTTGCAATGTTAGTCCAGGCTCTAGTTATTTCTTAAATGGATTCTCTATTTTCAGGAATTTCAGAATCGTTAATGAAAAAAGTTACAACTTCTGCAAAATACTGCAGTTAGATTGATTTTCAAACGAAACAAAAAGTGTACATGTCTGTCCATTATTGGTCTCGGTCCATTGGCTTCCTATTAGCATGATTAATGTTCAGATTAGCTTGTTTTGTGTTTAAAATTTTAAATGGTTTGGCACAAGAAAGTAAATCCCAGCTAGTAACTTCAGCTATAACTAGAGATTTCTCCAGGACAAGAGATTCTTACAAGTTGATATTTCCATGTTTGATATAAAAAGATCCTGGAATCATCTTTTTCTTATAGAGTCATGGAAATCTGGAATAATATTCCATTATCTGTGAAGAAGCAATCCTTTTATGATCCTTTTTGCAAAAATTCTTGTGGGAAAAAAGAACCCGAATTATAGCTACGTCATGCAAGGTTCCACGTTAGGAGCTACGAACCAAGAAAGGGATCTGGGTGTCGTCATCGATAATTCACTGAAACCTTCTGCTCAGTGTGTTGCTGCGGCTCGGAAAGTGAATAGAATGTTGGGTATTATTAGGAAAGGTATGGTAAACAGGTGTGAGGATGTTATAATGCCGTTATATTGCTCCATGGTGCGACCGCACCTTGAGTATTGTGTTCAATTCTGGTCGCCACATCTCAAGAAAGATATAGTGGAATTGGAAAAGGTGCAGCGAAGGGCGACTAAAATGATAGCGGGGATGGGACGACTTCCCTATGAAGAAAGACTAAGGAGGCTAGGGCTTTTCAGCTTGGAGAAGAGACGGCTGAGAGGAGACATGATAGAGGTATATAAAATAATGAGTGGAGTGGAACAGGTGGATGTGAAGCGTCTGTTCACGCTTTCCAAAAATACTAGGATGAGGGGGCATGCGATGAAACTACAGTGAAGTAAATTTAAAACAAATCGGAGAAAAGTTTTCTTCACCCAACGCGTAATTAAACTCTGGATTTCGTTGCCGGAGAACGTGGTGAAGGCAGTTAGCTTGGCAGAGTTTAAAAAGGGGTTAGACGGTTTCCTAAAGGACAAGTCCATAAACCACTACTAAATGGACTTGGGAAAAATCCACAATTCCAGGAATAACATGTATAGAATGTTTGTACGTTTGGGAAGCTTGCCAGGTGCCCTTGACCTGGAATTGGCCGCTGTCATGGACAGGATGCTGGGCTCGATGGACCCTTGGTCTTTTCCCAGTGTGGCATGTACTTATAATTGTTAGTATTGTGTATACTATCAGCGTAGTCTTTCTTATTGTAAACAGTCCTGGACCTTTGAGGAATTCAGTGGTCTATAAGTACAGGATTAAATTGGATTAGAATATTTTTTAAAAATCAGTAATGTGTGGAATATCACATGCAAACAGGCTACCACGGAAACATAATAAAGCATTTTGTAGTATTTTGCCTGTTTGCATGCATTAACTGCACATTAAGGGCTTAATTTCCCCTAATTTTTATAACTATCAATTTTTATTCAAAGAGTTTTCAACAGGGGTGGACCAACAGTAATCTTGGACCCCTAACCATATATCAAAAGTGATTAAATTAGATGGAGCCAAGGGGAGACTGGGCCTTCTATTGCTGTGGGCCCTTGGGCACTGCCCTATTGTCTCAATGGTCAGTCCATACCTGGTTTTCATTGGGGCTATGTTTGGAAAGCTCAGGGGACAGATACAAATCCTTATAAGTTCCATAATGATAGGGAATTCTAGAAGTATAAATTTATGATCCAGTGGGAATGGGATTTGGGTGAGGAATTTAGTAAAGGGGCATGAAAAATGATATTTCATGAAGCAAAGAAAGCTTCTATCTGTGTGTTAAGGAAAATGCTTATAACATTTTCACTAGGTGGTACCATAGGCCAGTGAAATTAAAGGCAGTATTCCCAACCAGTGCTTCAGATATCTGTTGGAAATGTCTGAAAGACTGGGGCACCTTTTTTCGCATATGGTGGACTTGTGGGAAAATATAAACTTTTTGGACAATGGTCACACAAGCAATGGAGAAGGGACTTTCATAAGAACATAAGAATAGCCATACTGGGTCAGACCAATGGTCTATCTAGCCCAGTATCCTGCTTCCATCAACGGCCAATCCAGGTTACAAACACTTCGCAGAAACCCAAATAGTAGCACCATTCCATTCTACCAATCCCAGGACAAGTAGTATCCGCTGGTACCTGGTTCCCTTTTGAGTCTAAATTTTGCTTACTGGGTTTGAGTAATAAAAGGGATTTTAAAAGGGAAATAGGATTTAAAAGAATGTGCTTGGCAGCTGCTAAGTGTGGAAAATGGAAGCAGACTATTGGCACAAGACTAGATAATGAGATTGAAGGTGGTTCGAGATTTGTAACAACTAACAGATCATCATCATGGCTGTTATAATCTTACTCATGAAAAATGGACCCATCTGACTGCTATGATGTTACACTTATAGGGGAAGGAATGAACTCGGAGGGGGGGGGGCTATTTTTGTTTCTTTGTATTGGAACAGGAGTCTACTGAAGAAACAACAGCGGGCGCCCTCAGTTGGAGAGTTTTGAACTTAAAGAGATGAGTCAATGTGTGTGTGGGGGGGGGGGGGGGGGGGGGGAGGGGGAGTGGAGAGGGGGATGGGTTGAAGATTGTATGGTAGAGTTGGGTAAATTGCATTTAAGGGCCCCTGATTTTCGTACCTGAGGCAATGCAGGTTTAAATGACTTTCCCTCCATCACAAAGAACAGCAGAGGATTGTGAACCAGGCTTCCCTGGTTGTCAGCCCAGTGCTCTAACCACTAGGCTACTCCTCCACTCTGAATTAATCTATAATGTATATTTTGTCAGTGCTGATGGTTTGTATAATGTTTATTATCTTTTTATGGGCATATTTTTCTGGAACTCACCTAGACTGTAAGATAAAACAGGATATAAATTTGTAATATAAGTAAATAAATATTGTGACTATTTGTTGAGGAATTTTATGTGAGAACATTCGGTCTAACTGACATGTCTGGAAGGTGATCCAAGTTTCTTAGGGCCCTGTTTACTAAGCCACACTATAGGCATGATTAGCACGTACTAAACGCTAGACACCCAATATATGGGTGTCTCTAGTGTTTAGTGCATGCTAATTTTTAGTGCTAAAAAGGAAGAAAAGGATATATCATAATTGATAAGTTACTCCTTCATTGCAGAAGACAAATGGAAATGTGTCTGTTCCTTTGACAGCAAAGCACCTGTTTCCTTATTTGAAGTTTTCCTGAAGATAATCTGCATGGTTAGTCACTATTTTCTTGGAAAAAGGGGATAGATGCACAGACCTATAATTCTTAGCAAGTAATATAATTGCTTAAACCATTAGAGAGCATGCTGACTGGGGCAGATTCTTCTACACAATGGAATGGAGAAATTATAGTCTTGGGTGTGATATCCTTTCATTAACATCTTCACCCTAGATAATGATACAAGAAAGCCATTGTACTCTATTGCATTCTTACATTCCTTTAATTGCTTGATGGTAGGTTTTTATAACAATACCGTCCCTTACAAGATTTGTATGGAATTCCCAGTAGAAATATAATACAGTGAATTTGCCGTTAACAAAGTGGCTTGTTTTCTGGGTCTGAGGTCATTTTCAGCAGATGGCCATTGTTATACAGCCAGGAATATAATGTTAGTGGCTGCCAATAGGTGGCAGTATAGCATATTCAAGCTGCGATACCTGGAGCTGTAGTGGAATGCTGTCTCCTTTTGCTGTTAGTGAAACATCTGTAGGTTGTGCTCCTGAGGAAATCTGTTACTACTACTACTACTTAACATTTCTAGAGCGCTACTAGGGTTACGCAGTGCTGTACAATTTAACAAAGAGAGACAGTCCCTGCTCAAAGAGCTTACAATCTAATAGACAAGTGAACGGTCGGTCCGAAAGGGGCAGTCAAATTGGGGCAGTCTGGATTCACTGAACGGTAAGGGTTAGGTGCCGAACGCAGCATTGAAGAGGTGGGCTTTAAGCAAAGACTTGAAGACGGGCAGGGAGGGGGCTTGGCGTAAGGGCTCAGGAAGGTTGTTCCAAGCATAGGGTGAGGCGAGGCAGAATGAGCGGAGCCTGGAGTTGGCGGTGGTGGAGAAGGGTACCGAGAGGAGGGATTTATCCTGTGAATGGAGGTTACGGGCGGGAACGTAAGGGGAGATGAGGGTAGAAAGATAGTGAGGGGCAGCAGACTGAGTGCATTTGTAGGTAAGAAGGAGAAGCTTGAATTGAATGTGGTATCTGATCGGAATCTTTTAGTATGGATGAGTTCACAGACACTATCAAGTGGAGAAAACAATAATAAACCTTATTTGGGGGGGGGGGAAACTGTAGACTTCATATTTTGGATTTAATTATTCACCTTCCTAAACCCATGCTCAAGGCAAGTTATGTATTCAGGTGCAGTTTTGCTTCTGAGGGCTTACAATCTAGTGTCCCCTTTAATTAATGAATTAAAAAAAACAACTTTATAACCCGCTTAACACCCAAGCGGCTACCATAAAAACATACACAATAAAAATTACAAACAAAATAAAAATACAAATATGCTGCCACAATCATCCTCCATTATCTGTCTATAAATGGTCATTAAACGTTAACGAATACCTGAACAAAAAGCTGTGTCTTTAACAATTTCTTAAATTGCACAAATATTTGGTCACAGACACAACTGGCCAGCTATAACCTGTGTTAAAGATTTAGAGGAAACTCTACCACTGGATGCCCCTATTTAGGCGCCCCAAGAGCAGACAGTAGGAGCCTAGTCTATAGTGGAACCTTTGCACCTAGGTTCCATTTTAGAATGGTAGCGTAACCCAGTATTTTTACCTACTACATTTAAGTGCCTACAATTTATTTATTTATAGTATATATAATCTGCACTATCTACCAAATTCTAGGCAGAGAACAACCTAACATACATAATATCAAAATCATGATAACATCATAGAAACTAACAAGACACATATAATAAACACAAAACATAAATAATTCTAAAAATTACATCCAATTAAAATCACACACAATAAAATATATTGTATCAGATCAAACAGTCTAAAACCCTAAGTCATAAATCTTACTAACTGATTTTCAGTGATTAAAACAACATGGTCTTAAGGGCCACCATAAAATCCTCCAGATCTCTTTGTTGCTCGAATCCAATTAGGTAGAGCATTCCACAACAATGCAATAGAGCTAGATTAAGTGTGGGCTTCTAAATGTCGCAGGGGGCATATAACTTACAGCATTCTGCTAATTACCTGTGTAAGTGGGAGACACTTCTATGTCCCGCCCCCCTCTGTACAAGCCCCTTGCAAATATGCAGTGTATAAGTTAAGTGGCTATTTGCATAGGCACCCTGCTAGCTCTTAGGTGTCCTTTTATCAAGCTGCGGTAAAAAGGACCCTGTGTTAGCAGTGGGGGCCATTTTTGCCATCTGTTGAGGCCCTTTTTATCACAGCTGGTAAAAAGACTGAAAAGAAACCGTGGCCATGTAGTGGTTTCACTTATTGCATGGCCATGTGGGGAGGGGGGGGAGCAATTAACGCCACCCATTGAGGTGGCGGTAAGGGCTCCCGTGCTAACCTGGCAGTAACTAGGTAGCACACGTGGAAATATTTTTCAAATAGTTCTGCTAGCATGGGAAATGGCATGTGCTGGAGCTAGAACTACTGCTAGCACCCGCGTTGGGCAAGCAGTAGCTGCAGATTGGCATATGGTGAGCCGGTGTTGGGCTTATATGTGTTCATACGTATTGTAAACATTTATGCATGAAACACGAGTGAAAATGTGGGCACCTAGGTTATAGAATTGCTCTTTAAGTGGGTGCTATGTGTTAGGCACCACAATGGGGAGCGCTGAGTGTCAATTCAATGACAGCATCAGGGCGCACAGATACTGTTATAGAATGCTGGCTTAATTCCAAAGATACGATATGATATGGTACTTATATACATATAAAGTATCACAGACCATGTAAAATGAGTTTATCTTGTTGGGCAGACTGGATGGACCATAGAGGTCTTTATCTGCCGTCATTTACTATGTTATAGACCACCGCTTAGCAAAGAACAGAAATCTTCTTCAATCTTGATTCTCTCAAGCATGGAACAGATAGCATTCTGAATATTACCACTATCCAGATAACTTCTGGCACTGATTGCCTTATCCAGATAATTGACACTAGCCACTATTCCAGCAGTAGCATTGAATATTGGGATATTTTTGTCTGATGTAGCATGTCATGTTTTAAAAAAAAATGCTGTCCACTGTAGCTGAATATTGATCTGTGAGTTATTGGATAACAACTGGAAAACAACCAATACCTCTAACACTTTTTAACCCTTTCCCCTGTTTTATCTAGTATTCTCCATGTAGTTTCTGTGCCTTTGTGCCCTGATAACTCCTACGTGCACAGTTATTCCTTTCCGTCATTCCTTTCCTTACAGGCACTACATTCAAAATCACACCAATGACACCCTAGTGGTAGTCTCATAGTACTACTGCTAAACGACAAGCTGCTGTATAAGGCCATTATAAGGCATCATGACCCTCACCAGTAGTACTGGGAGACTACCTCTAGGGGTCATTGGTGCCATTTTGAACCCAGCACTGCCAGGGGCAAGAGCAACTGTGGATTGCTTTTGCCCCAACCCCACTAGACCTGAGAGATTGCCACAAGGTAGGCCTGGGGGGGGGGGGCCTATGGGAGGGTGGGGAGTTTTGGCTACAAGGGAAGGTATTGGGATGGGGGGAGGTATGTGCTAGAGGGGGTTTGACGATGGTAATGGGGGAAGGAGGCCACTCTTGAATTTGCATTGGCCAATTTAAGAAGCACTCCAAGAGCACTGAGCTATGACTTTGTGGCTCAATATTCCCAGCCAGGAAAAATAAATCCAGCTTGCATGTTAAAGGGCAATAACATGCATTATATTACCATAACACACATTAAGGTACCTGCAATTAATGTGTGCCATGGTAAATATAATGCATGTTATTGCCCTCTAACATGCATTCAAAGGCAAATAATGCACAGTATGGCCTTAATGCACCTTAATGATGAACCCCCCCCCCCCCCCAAGTGACATTTATTTAGGCTGAACCCAATGAACAAACATCTGTCAACTAAACTCTGGGCTAGATTTATTAATGTGTATTCATGTGATTTAATGCAAGTTATTTAACACAAGCCCTATTTACTTCACTAACTAGGCACATAATTTGCATCAATCTGCATTAGCATGCTGAAGCTCATTATTCATAGCAGTGGCATCATTTTTTTTCCTATTCTGTTTATTCTTCAGAAATCTTTCATGGTTTGAGGATGGTCGTGCTCCATAACTGTCTTACCCAAGAGTGCAAAGATGGCCAATGAGGCTGATCTGAGATTACTATTCACTTACACACTGTAACATAATACAGGTGATTAGCAAACTTGCAATTCACTGACATTAATACAGCAATTAGTGGGCTGTCGTGTAGCCTGTAAAGCTACCTCACCCTTAGGGTGTCTTATTCAAAGTCTATTCTAGAGTGCAGAATGTGATTTATCATTAAAAAAAAAAAAAAAAGTGTTTTCTGTGTTTCTGAGCTGGTATGAGCAACTCTAAGCACTGAGGGTGAATTGGTTCCCTAGGATCCGCTACAGTATTTGTTCTCTATGCTACCTACAGTTAAAATGTAAAAAAAGATTGTTCAAAGAAGTCCAAATAAAAGGTATTGAGTAGAGATAATGGGCCAAATTTTCAGCAGTGGTGATTAGCTTGTCGCTTTAAATTTATTTATTTATTTATTTGTTACATTTGTATCCCACATTTTCCCACCTATTTGCAGGCTCAATGTGGCTTACATAGCACCGGAGAGGCGTTCGCCAACTCCGGTATGAACAAATACAAAGTGATGTTATAGAATAAGGTTCATGTGGAACAGACACATCAGGGAATCGTAGAGCGGAAGAGTTATGTTAAGTCCATTACGTGCTTTGGTTTCGTTGTGTTGCGGGGTTCAGGCATTTAAGTAGGGTCGGTAGGTTATGCCTTTTAATGATTTCCGGAAGTTTAGGTGGTCATATGTTGTTTTCACAGCTTTTGGTAATGCATTCCACAGTTTAAACAAATGAGAAATCTGATGAGCAGAAAACCCTGCAGCCATTCTCCTGCCCTTCTCCACAGCACGATTTCCAGCCCTGGCTTCCTCCCTCCCTGCACGGCTTTGCTGGGTCAGTGCACTGCAGGCACTCAGCTTCCCTCCTAATTCTTCAGACATCATGAATATCATATCTATGTTAAATGTTGGCCATGGCATTTAAAATTAGTATATTCAAAGCCAGCATACATATAAAATGTTCCAAAAGAGCTAACATTTTGGTGCATCCATTTACACCACGTCAATAGCAGACATAAATGAGTGCCTCATGTACCAGTTCATTTATTTATTTATTAGGATTTATTTACCGCCTTTTTTGAAGGAATTCACTCAAGGCGATGTACAGCAAGAATAAGTCAAACATAAGCAATGGACAATTACAACAGTACAAATATTCAAATAACATTACAAAGTATGGCATAGTATATTACTTACAATGTCAACACAATACATAGTAAAACATTTTAATAGACAACGTAGGGTATAAGCTGCTGCAGGAAACAGGAAGTTGGCAGCATGCCTCCAGCAGCCGATGCTGGGACTCCTCGCATATGCTCAGTTCGCGCAAGGACTGAGCATGCTCGGGGATTCCTGGAGTCGGTGGCTGGAGGCACGCCAATGACTTTCTGTTTCCTGCAGCAGTAAGAGGATGAGAGGAGCAGCTCAGCAGCAAATTTCTTTGGCTGACAGGGCCTCGACATCCTTGCCAGCAAAGATATTTTTAACATGACTGGGGGTGGGGGTGGGGAGGTAGGGGAGAGGGAATACATTGCCCCTCCACTCCACCCTTGGGGCCCCTAAAATTGGAGGGCTGGCTACACCCCTGATGCAGCATGGAGATTTTTGCTCCAAATTTAATAAAAAAATTATAAAAATTTTGGTGTTGCCCAGGCACCCACAGTACCCACAGAGCTGGTACCTATGCCTAAATGTATAAACTATCTGTATAGAGGCTCAATATTGCCACTATATGGATAGTTTTGGGTTGCTGCCTTTGCTCCACCCTAACTATTCATTTCTGCCATACGGATAGTAGTGGAGCAGTTAGATTAAATTTCAGCCCATCACTTTCTGTATAGTGACTGAAAATCTACAAATAAGAAAGTTATACATTTATTTATTTATTTATTTATTACATTTGTACCCCGCGCTTTCCCACATACAGCAGGTTCAGTGCAGCTTACACAGTGAAAAAAAAGCATTACAAAGGACATGTAAGAAGAATATTATAAACTGTGATAAACATAATGGCAACAGTGCCCAAGAGTATATGAATTGGAATAGGGGAGGTAGACAAGGAAAGGATAGGATAGGTAAAAGGGAAGGAGATTGGGAGGGATATGGTATAAAAGAATGGAGAAAAGAAGATTGGAGATTGAGTATAAGGGGATTTGAAAATAAGGTCAGAGGTGCAATTGGTGTCAAAGTCAGTGTCATCTCCAGAGCAGGAGTATTGTAGGTGGGCTGGTAGAATTAAGTTGCTCCATTACGGTAAGCTTGCTTGAAAAAATGTGAATTGAACATTTTCCTGAATTGTAAATAGTTGTTAATTGCTCGGATGGATCTTGGTAGAGCATTCCAAAGTTGACTACCCAAAAAGGAGAAACTGGATGCATAGTAGGTTTTGTATTTGATACCTTTGCAGTTGTGAAGGTGTAAATTGAGATACGTTTACTTTACCTTTACTGATTGCCAATAAACATATAACTTTGTTTGCAAATCAACCGCAATATTTTTATTAAGCTAACTAATGTTTAAAATACAAGCTTTAAGAACTACTGTGATCCATTCCACAAAAGGCGGGAAATGGCAAATTGGAGAGTGATCTGCCATTACTATACACGTTAGTACTACTATTACTACTTAACATTTCTAGAGCGCTACTAGGGTTACGCAGCGCTGTACAAATTAACAAAGAAGGATGGTCCCTGCTCAAAGGAGCTTACAATCTAAATAACGAAATGTCAAGTTGGGGCAGTCTAGATTTCCTGAGTAGAGGTGTAGTGGTTAGGTGCCGAAGGCGACATTGAAGAGGTGGGCTGTAAGCAGTGATTTGAAGATGGGCAGGGAGGGGGCCTGGCATATGGGCTCAGGGAGTTTGTTCCACGCATGGGGTGAGGCGAGGCAGAAAGGGCGGAGCCTGGAGTTGGCGGTGGTGGAGAAGGGTACTGAAAGGAGGGATTTGTCTTGAGCGGAGGTTACGGGTAGGAACGTAAGGGGAGATGAGGGTTGAGAGGTAAGGAGGGGCTGCAGATCGAGTGCATTTGTAGGTTAGTAGCAGAAGCTTGAACTGAATGCGGTACCTGATCGGAAGCCAATGAAGTGACTTGAGGAGAGGGGTGATATGAGTGTATCGGTTCAGGCGGAAGATAAGACGTGCAGCAGAGTTCTGAATGGACTGAAGGGGGGATAGGTGGCTAAGTGGGAGACCAGTGAGGAGTAGATTGCAGTAGTCAAGGCGAGAGGTAATGAGAGAGTGGATGAGAGTTCGGGTGGTGTGCTCAGAGACGAAAGGGCGAATTTTGCTAATGTTATAGAGGAAGAAGCGACAGGTCTTGGCTATCTGCTGGATATGCGCAGAGAAGGAGAGGGAGGAGTCGAAGATGACACCGAGGTTGCGGGCAGAAATCCATGTTTTTCAGTAGGCCTCACTAGATGTGTCTTTTTCTCTGTTTTTCAGTAGGCCTCACTAGATGTGTCTTTTTCTCTGTGTTGTCATCAAGGGCCTAGCCACTAAAGGGCCTGGGCTGTCCTGGGCCCGGCCCATCTACTTTGACCTCAGGCACACTCAGTAGCCATATGCACCTTTCTGTAGCTAGCAGGGATCCCCAAGGCTCTCAGCAGTAGAAATCCAGAGCCTGTCTGGATCACTTAAAGCATGGCTATCAGTGGCTCAAAGTGCCAGTGCTGACGCTAGCACTATGAGCATGCTCAGCTCTCCCGCATGAACTGAGCATGCTCAAAAACAGCAAGCATGCTTGTGATGCCATTATCAGTGCTGGCACTTTGAGCCACTGACAGCCATGCTTTAGGTGGTCCGGGTGGGTTCCGGATTTCTACAGCTGGTGGGGCTTGAGGATCCCTGAAAGCTAAGGCAATTTTAATTTGAGAGGGAAGTGGGAGAGGAAAGGAGGCAGCAGAAAGGTGGGGTGTTTAGTGCCTACCCATCATCATCGTGCTATTATTTATTATAACATAAGGACAGCGTCATGGAGGTTAGTTTGAAGGAAAGTTGAACTCTATTACTACACTCTGGAGTCATTTCACTTCCAGACTCTACTGTAATTAGTCTCTACCTTTAGGGAGTTCTGTATCACAGAAACAATGTTGCCTCATTTGCTCCCATTCACTTCCTATAGTATCTCCTCATTATCTGCCTCCTCTACCATGTAATCCAGAGACATTACCTCTGGCTAAGCTATCTTCTGTACCTGTTGTAGGACTATCATAAGAGCTATTAGAGGTTTCAGCATAATAATAATACCACAAGCTCTATATCCTTTTCTCCCCTCCCCTCCCCCCAAATCCTCCTGCCATTGGCATCCAATTTAAACGCTTACCAGTGCAAGTAAAAAGTCACATATAGAAAATGGCTTTGAGAGACAATCATGTAGATTTTTGTTCTCTAAATCTTACTCATATCAGTGTCTATCTTTGCTCTCACTTTTTGTCTTCTAATTAAGACTTCCGTCAATAACTCAGATTGACAGAAGCTAAATTCCCTGTGCTGTGAGAACAAAAAAATGTGCTCCAGTTCTTGCTGTATGTTTTCCAATTGATAGAAATGGACAGAATGCAGAGTAAAATATTGTATTCAATATCTGATGAGAATAAAAAAAAATAATTTTTCTCTCTCTTCACTTTCCCTTTCATTACCATAACTTTCATTTTGCATAGAGTTTAAAGCAGTAAAAGCTGATTGGGACTAGCAGAAAGAATTCATGTCTATAGCAGTTGCAAAATGGTCCTTGAAAGGATTGTGCAGAGAACAGGCCGGTGTGTGTACAGCCACTGGGAACATGTATTGAAGTGTAGGCTGTCTAGCATTTACCTGAAAAGGAAATACAAAATTGCAAAATTAATTAATTCCTACTAGCTTTAAACCTTTGAGTTCCTACCATACAGAAAATTTTTACTTTACCCTGAAAGGGTTGACTATCAGTTATTATGGTTCATCAACAGGGAGGATTACTTTCAAGGCCATTTCTGCAGGTGAAGCAATATTTTTCCTTTGACAATGGGCTTTTGCAAAATTGTCCACCCTATGTAACGGTAAAGTGGCTTGTGTACAGCTTGGTGTGCATCTAACTGTACCTGCTTTTGGTGAAGGCCTTGCTTTGGGATGGGTTAGGGAGGGTTTGCAAATCCAAACATATGCATATCTTTTAATCTTTGTATGAGGGAGTCTATAGGAAGTTACTGATCCCTCTAAATAGCATTCCCTCACATTGGCACTTTAAAAGGCAGGTTGCAGAGCAGAAAGAGATGACTTAGCAGGTGCAGAGCAGGAAGGGTGTGGCCAAGGCAGGATAAAACCCCTCAGCCCAGATTAGTCAGGGAGGCCCAGAGGAGAGAAGAGAAGCCCTTTACCATGTTTCCGCTGCAGAAGCTCTACTTAGGTAGGTCAAATTTATCTTGGAACCCTGCAGAAATTGTAATTTTGAAACTCAGCACCAAGCCTGCCCGATTGCTCTGAATATTGAAAGACAGAACTTTAACTCTGAGACTCCAGGCCAGAGCTAAACTGTTTACACTGCTTTTTTGAGAGGCACACTAGTGCATGCTGTGGCCCTGCAGGGGTAGGCCACGGGGAGAAGTCTTGAGAGCAAAGACGGACTTCTTGAATGTTTATTTCTCCTCATCTGTGAAAGAAACAGGCTACCTCTCTCCATGCAGATCAATAAATTGCTTCACTTTTAACCCAAAGTCTACTTGTGATTAATCTAGGCCCATGCTCGCTCACGCTGCTACACTCTGAAAATATATTCCCTCCAAATAGGTGGTGTAAAATATGTCCACGTAGTTTTCCTTGGTTAATTTTCAAAGTGAAGGTAAAAGTATACTTTCACTTTGAAAATCGAGCAGAATCTGCATGTACTTTTCACTGTTGCAGGTAATTATAAAATTACCTCCAATTCTACAAATAGGGGCTAACATTTGCATGCGCTTTATGGATATAATTCTATAACTGTGTGCCACAATTTAGGCACCTTCTTTCCACAGGCAGTGGACTTATTTATATGCTAACCTCCAAATTCTATACATGGTGCCTTAAGTTGTGCAAATTTGGCCGCACGGCTTAATTGAAGCCAACCAGAGCTGATAATTGGTACTTAATAACCAATTAGCAACACTAATTAGCTTTAATTAGAATTTACACGCACAACTTTCTAGACTTATTTTATAATGTGGTGCGCATAAATTTTAATGTGCACAGTCGAAAAGGGTGCATGACCATGGGAGTGGAATGGGCGGGTTGTGGACGCTTCAGAAAACTATGCACGCTATTATAGAATACACCCAAAAGGAGTTGGGAACAAAGGGTGGCTCTTCAAAAAACACACCAAGGGATGCAAATCTGTACAATACAGTCTTTATTTGTTGTTAATGCACCGGTAAATACTTGTAGACTCGACGCGGCACTGTAAAATCTGCCCCTTTCTTTCCGAGCACTCTACCAAAACCCTCATCCACACCCTTGTCACCTCTCGTTTAGACTACTGCAATCTGCTTCTTGCTGGCCTCCCACTTAGTCACCTCTCCCCTCTCCAATCGGTTCAAAACTCTGCTGCCCGTCTCGTCTTCCGCCAGGGTCGCTTTACTCATACTACCCCTCTCCTCAAGTCGCTTCACTGGCTCCCTATCTGTTTTCGCATCCTGTTCAAACTTCTTCTACTAACCTATAAATGTACTCACTCTGCTGCTCCCCAGTATGTCTCCACACTCGTCCTTCCCAACACCCCTTCCCGTGCACTCCGCTCCATGGATAAATCCTTCTTATCTGTTCCCTTCTCCACTACTGCCAACTCCAGACTTCACGCCTTCTGTCTCGCTGCACCCTACGCCTGGAATAAACTTCCTGAGCCCCTACGTCTTGCCCCATCCTTGGCCACCTTTAAATCTAGACTGAAAGCCCACCTCTTTAACATTGCTTTCGACTCGTAACCACTTGTAACCACTCGCCTCCACCTACCCTCCTCTCTTCCTTCCCGTTCACATTAATTGATTTGATTTGCTTACTTTATTTATTTTTTGTCTATTAGATTGTAAGCTCTTTGAGCAGGGACTGTCTTTCTTCTATGTTTGTGCAGCGCTGCGTACTCCTTGTAGCGCTATAGAAATGCTAAATAGTAGTAGTAGTAGTAGTAGACACGGCACTGTGTTTTGGCATAAAAACCTGCTTCAGAGTCTGAGAATTGTGCAAATGGGATATGTTGTATGTTGAGCCTATATGATGAAAAGGCTGGTTGGCCTTTAAAAAGACGCAAATTTATCTGTAGAATACTTGAAAATCTCTCATGCACATCCAAAACCAGCAAATCAAAACTGTATTGTACAGATTTGCATCCCTTGGTGTGTTTTGTGAAGAGCCACCCTTTGTTCCCCATTCCTTTTGGACTTCCTCGATATTGGCAGCAGCTTCCTGGACCATGACAGCTGTGGTGCATGAGCCGTGATCAAGAAATGTTGCAGCAATGCTTAACAAGTTGACCTGGGAAATAAGATTTGGGGGGAAAAAATCTCTGGGTAGTTGTGATTGAAGGCTTGCCATGCCAGATTCCAGTCCGAATTCCGACTGAGCTGAAGGTACAAAAAAGCAGCAGGAAGCTCTTGGTTGAAAAAAAAATATATATATATTCAAATATTTCACACTGATGTTCTGTTTCTTGATCTGTTGTATTAACAATGAAATATAATGGCAACTGTTTTAACTTAAGGCTGTCATTATCTTTACTAACCTTGAGATGTTCTCTAAAGTCATAATACATATCACTATGTAAGATGATGCTCTTTATTCGCTTCTATCCCTTCCACCTTCTAAAAAGCTGGATGTACTGGAGGTCATCTTTCAGCTTAATCAGCAATGTGTCCATGTGGGCTGAGGCATTCACAGAGAAGAGTGTTTCCAGTCGTAGACTTGACATTTTTCTATAGTAGATGATACGAAGAGGAGCAATGCCGTAAACTAGGCACTGACATTTATGAGTGCATTGCACTTAAATGTTTAGAATTTAGCATATATGCACATATTATTACTGTTACTAGATGCACACAGCACTGTACACAAACACATGAGAGAAAGTTCATGTTCCACAGAGTTTGCAATCTATCCATGACAAAGAACAAATTAGGGGTTTTCATTTATTATGAGAATGATTAAACTACATTGATATGAAATAGGTGAATAAGGGATTAAGAGTTAAAAGCACCATCAAAACGGTGGGCTTTTAGCCTGGATTTAAATAGGGCCAGAGATGGAGCCTAAAGTATTGACTCAGGAAGTCTATTCCAGGCATACGGTACAGCAGGATGGAAGGGAAAGGGAAAGGGAAATGGGACTTGATATACCACCTTTCTGATGGTTTTGCAACTACATTCAAAGCGGTTTACATATATTCAGGTACTTATTTTATACCAGGGGCAATGGAATGAAGGAATGGATTCTGGAGTTGGCTATGGAGGAGAAGGGTACAGATGAGAGAGACTTACCTGAATATATGCAAATATTGCACCTACGTTCTATACTGTAAATACCCACTTATTTTGCATAGAATATATTTGTAGGAGGGGTGTACACATGGGTGGAGCAAGGGTGGGATTATAGTTGGGACTCCCACTTATGTTCGAAACCTAGAGAATACTATACGTTGTATGCATTGCTGGCACATTTAGGCCCAGATGCATCAAACTTACCATGCCAGGACTGATTGTTTTGAGCCAGTATCACGGTATCTAGCGACGAATGAGCCAAAGCCCACAGTGACCTCTTTACCGCATTTGCAAACGTGGAACGAAAATGCTATGCAAATGTATTGTAATTATGTGGTTCTCATTTAAATGAAGGCAATGCATGATGCACAGCTGTTTATGGGCAATGCACATAAAAGTCTGCACACCTTTAACGGGATATATTTAACGGGTGCTCAGAGGCTGTCGGTAACCAGAGAGCTGTCATCTACCGTCATAACACATCCATAAAGTGTGTGTATAAGCCCTGTCATCGACGAGGTATTGATGCGTGTGTGTGCTCATGCATGCACATATGTGTTGGAGAAGGCATGGCTGCACATGGTCCCTGCGGGAGAAAGGCCAACTTTTCCGACATGGATGTGCTCTGGCTCGCACAGCTCATTGTGGTAAATGAAAAGCGCCTCTTCCACCGACAGGGTAAGAGGAGAAATATAAACAGAATGGATGAAGGATGGGAGATGCTGCAGTGCCTCTTCAACAAGTGGTCTTTATAACCCGAGATTTGTAAGTAGTTTCACCATGTCCCTTCCTCTCTCCCTCCCTCCTTCCTCTGCCTTCCTTATCAAACAGTTGTACTGCTCCCTGCATATTATACATTACATTTTATTACATTTATTACATTTATATATATACTCACACACACAAAATGGACGTTCATAAAATGGGATGCACAGCACATGACGGTAGCCATTTGTAGAGCGATTTAAAAATCGTGCGTGGATCGGGGCCTATAAGGCTCTGCTTATGAGTGATGTCTATCTCACACGCCCAGGACGCATATCTATGATGCAATCTTTTTAGACATGTGTAGAACAGCTACAAGGCTTGCCGTGCGCTTAACGAATGACTATTTTGCGCATGTGTTTGCTACACCGCTACCGGGGATTTCAACAGGTTAGCAAGACTTTCATGCATCCACCTTTGTACTACCACATGGCTCATTTGCATGCGATTTATTTTGAGCATCCATCGTTTTTTCAGAATCAGATTCTTGTAATGTGCACCTTTACGTTTTCGGTTCTTCTACGTTTCTTTCATGCATCTGCCCCTTAGGCACTTGCACTTATGCCAGCTCTAAGGATGGCGTAAATGTGGATGCTTAGATGTTAGGCACGCCAATGCTGGGTGACGCTAGCATTCCATAATGGAACCTAGGCGCTTTGGTTCTGTTATAGAATAGGCTCGTACTACATGGCCTCGAGGTGCCTACAAGGAATTGCCCCATAAATGCTGAACTGCCTGCTGTTGTATATGAATCATTCCAGTACCACTGAGGATTTGTATTAATTGGGGAGGGCTGGTGCTGGATGAACTGGGGGATCTTGTATGGTCATCGTACTAGAAATTTTGGTCAAATAAAAAGAGATCTACTTGTTGTCTGTATGTATTAAACTTTATATTGATGAAAACACAGGTACTCAATCAGGTCTGTCATTTATTTATTTATTTGTTTCAGTTTAGTACAGGGGCGTATCTGCGTGGGGCCACAGGGGCCTGGGCCCCTGCAGATTTCACCCTGGCCCCCCTCCCGCCGCCAGCCCTCCCCCGCTGCCGTTTCTTACTTTTGCGTCCGCTTCCTCCTGCGCCTTTAAAAATATTTGTTCAGCTGGTGGGGGACCCCAACCCCCACCAGCCAACCCGAGATGACAACTTGCAGGTTCTTCCTCCGCCGTGGCCAACATGCTGGAGTTGAAAGCGTCTGAATCCAGTTGTACGTGCTGCGACGTCAGACTCCGAACTGGATTCAGACGCTTTCAACTCCAGCATGTTGGCCACGGCGGAGGAAGAACCTGCAAGTTGTCATCTCGGGTTGGCTGGCGGGGGTTGGGGTCCCCCACCAGCTGAACAAATATTTTTAAAGGCGCAGGAGGAAGCGGACGCAAAAGTAAGAAACGGCAGCGGGGGAGGGGCGGGAGGGGGGTGGAGAGAGTCGTTGGTGGAGGTGGGGGGGGGGCAGTAATGGTGGAGGGGGGGTAAAATGTGCCCCCTCCCTCTGGCTCTGGCCCCCCCTACCGCCGGAGGCCAGATACGCCCCTGGTTTAGTATAACCATCACATCAATCCAAGTTCAAAATACTATATTTAACCTGGGCTGGCCCTACCACCAGAGGGATGAGGCAACTACCTAGGGTGGCAGAAACTTTTTTTTTTTTGTGTGTGTATGTGGGGGGGGGGGGGGGGGGGGGGGGGGAGAGAAGGTGTTGTGTCTTGGCTTCGATGTTTGAGAAAGCCTTCCCACACTTCTCTTCCCCTTGTTGAGCCTGCTGGGATGGAGATAGGGGTGGGGGAAGCCTGAGGGTTAAACAATACAGATCATTATGTGGACCCTGTAAGAATAAACCAGTGCTCAAGTGCTGCTATGTTCTGCACCCCTCTGAGGCACATTTGTCATTGCCAGGGGGGGAGGGGAGGAGGAGGTGGTGGATGACATGGCAGTGCTTGATCTTTGGACCACACTGGAAGGAGGTTGGGGCAGCGGAAACAGTAGCCTGGAAGCAGGGAGAGAAGGTGGGGGAGAAATGCTGGATGTGAGATGGGGGATGATACAGTGACCATCTTAGGGGGGGGGGGAGTAGAGAAGGGAAGAAGGGTTCTGGTCACCTGGGGAGGATAGAGAGGAAAAGAAAGATGCTAGCCACCTGTGTTTTTTTTTTTGGTTGGGGAGGGATAGAAAGGGGAAGGAGAGATACACCTCAACTGGAGGAAGTGTTAGAGAAGGGAAAGGAAGATTCTGACTACCTGGAGTGGTGGGGGTAGAAAGGGGAAGGGGAGATACACCCCACCTGGCGGAAGGGTTAGAGAAGAGAAATGACTGGTGGGGGGGGGGGTGGTAGAGAGGGGAAGGGAAATGACTGGTAGGGGGGTAGAGAGGGGAAGGGGAGAGGCTGGACTACAAGTGGGGGAGGGAAGGGTAGATGTTGAACTATGGGTGGGAGAATATAAGCAGTTTCTGGTGGTGGGGGTGGGGGGTTGTACGGCTGAAGGTTTATCAAGGGCACGTATTCCTTTGGGCCAGCACTGAATTCATAAATAAATATATGTTCCAAAACTGCAGAAACGGAAATTGATTATAAAAATATTAAATTTGCCACAGCAAGCAGTACAATCAAGTTGTGCAAGTAGAACTTTAAAAATAAACTAAAAAAAATGAATAAATTGCTCTAAAGTCTAAAGTATTGGCATAAAACCATCAATAAACCAATAACAGAAATAAGGTAAAGAAAGAGCCTTTTAGAACTCAAGATTTAGCAGTCTTTCTAAATTTAAAAGACTTCCTGCCAGATGTTTGGGCAGTAGGCAGGTTATATTGAAAGCTGTTTGGATGATCAGGAAGTTTGTGATTACAGATGGGAAGGGGAGGGAAGGGACCTGGGCAGGGCCGGTCCTAGGGTCTCTGGCGCCCCCCTGCAGACTATCAGTTGGCGCCCCCCCATATCCTTTCTCTCTTCTCCCACCCTGCCCCTGTCCAGCGATTCTCCTTCGCCCCATCCCCCTCCCATTTATGACCACCTGCCCGCCCTCTTCTCCCCCCAAAATCCCCCTTTTTCTTCTTGCCACCCTGCGTGGTTTAAGACTTTTTAAATTTACCTCCGTCCCAGCATCCGCGTCATTTCAAAGCCCTGCCTGTCTCTAGCCTTTCCTCCCTTCGTGAGTTCGTTCTCGCAGAGCCCCGCCCGCAAGGAAATGATGTTAGAAGGCGGGACTCTGCAGGAACGAACTCACGAAGGGAGGGAAGGCTAGAGACGGGCAGGGCTTTGAAATGACGCGGATGCTGGGATGGAGGTAAATAAAAGATTTAAACCCCCAAGGGCGGCGTGGTATGGCGGCGCAGTGGCACCCTTGAAGGCAGGTGCCCCCTGCGGTGCTTACCCCGCTTACTGGGTTTGACCGGCCCTGGACCTGGGTGTGAACACTGTGGAATTTGGATGCTTATCTGTCCAAGATGAGAAAGATGACAAATATTTCTTTTAAGCAGGCCCACTCTCTGGCTGGCAGCTGGGATATTTTATTTATTCATCCAATTTTTACCATTTTTCTTTCAAAGTTTAAGGCAAGCTACATGCTTCCTACTCACAAGAGTCCCAGTAATAAAACCCCCTTTTCTACTAAACTCTTGGGTCAGAGGGTTTCGGTTTTGCAATTAAATTTTTACCCTGTACGTGCAACCAGGATTGTTAAAAATAATTTCACCTGTTATTTGAGGAGAAAGGCACTTGCTTATTGCTTTCCCAGAGAGATTTTCTATTTTTCTGCAAGTGCAGTAAAGTTTTATAGGTGTCAGAATCACCCCCGTAGGAAATAAAAGAAACTGCAGCAGTGTTTGGAGACTGAAGTTACACGGGGTGGGAAAAACTACTATGAGCTGCGGGACACAAAATGCATTTGGATGAACAGGTATTCGATGCAGGGTATTAATGGAGCGAATGGCTCCCCCTCATTCTGAACAGTCTGAACATCTTTCATTGTATTGAATATCATATGAACGTCTCCTGCCATGACAATTACTTTTTGGTAATAGCCAAATAAAAGAGGATTGAAATGTTCCCGTGTACCTACGGTGCACAAATGAACGCCCGGGTTCACAGGGACTTTTCCATTATCTGGTTTTTCCAACTCTTTGCTCTCTGGTGGCCTAAATACATTTGGATGAATCGAACTGAAAATGAAAGATTTATTTTTCATGGCACAGTACAAACGGCAGCACGTTTAGTTAACCCATTGGGGAGCAAAGTGGGGAAGGAACAAAGTCTCATATGTATTAAAATATACACTTCCTCCCCCCCCCCCCCCCCCCAGCTGTGTTAGGAAACAATAAGGTTCTAGATATATGAAATAATACCTAGTTTCTGAGAAAACAGTTTTTTCCACCTGGCAAATTTAAAACTGTAGCCAGGATATTTTATTGTAAGAGAAAGCAAAGGAAGATGGTACCTACTATGGGCTCTGTTTACTAAGGTGCGCTAGTGTTTTTAGCGCACGCTAATGGTTAGCACGTGCTAAAAGCAGTGGCGTAGCAAGGGGGCGGGAGGGGTGGGTGTCAGCTCGGGGGGGGGGGGGGTGCTCCCTGCCAGCTCCCCCCTCCCCCCTGATGCAGCACAATGACCCCCCCCGACCAGTGCCTACCCTCCTCAGCTCCCTCTGGCTCCAACCCCCCCCCCCCGGGTGCAGCACGATGACACCCCCCTCGGCGCATCAACACCCCCCCGACCCAGTGCCTACCCTCCTCAGCTCCCTCCAACAGCTCCCGCACCCTACCTTTAAAGAAATTTTGGAAGCCGTGGAGAGGCGAGGCGCAGCAACTCGCGCCTGCATGTAAAAGAAGCGTGGATCATCATCGGGCCTTCCCTCACGCTGTCTGTCCCACCCTCCACTGATGCAACTTCCTATTTCCGCAAGGGCGGGACAGACAACGTGAGGTAAGGTCCGATGACGATCCACGCTTCTTTTACATGCAGGCGCGAGGCGCTGTGCCTCGCCTCTCCACAGCTTCCGAAATTTCTTTAAAGGTAGGGTGCGGGAGCTGGTTGGAGGGAGCTGAGGAGGGTAGGCACTGGGTCGGGGGGGGGGTGTTGATGCACCGAGGGGGGTGTCATCGTGCTGCACCCGGGGGGGGGGGGGGTGCAACGGCAAACCGCCCCGGGTGGCAGCCCTCCTTGCTACGCCACTGGCTAAAAGCACTAACGCGCCTCTAGCACGGCTTAGTAAACGGGGCCCTATGTTTGTTGACATCATGAGAAGAACTAGAATACATGGAACCCCACTTCTAGACCAATATAAAGTGCTTGGATAGTTCTGATAAATTCTGCAACAATCTAAGGGGACCTTTTACTAAGCTGCGGTAGACATTAAATGTGTGCTTACCATGTGCCAAAAAGCACTGTTGCGGGATGTGCTGAGGCACTCACAGTAGTGTGTCGATCAGTGTGCGCTACTTCCACGCCAAAAAATAGTTTTTATTTTTGGCGCAGGAAGTGTGTCTATGGGAGAGAGTAGGTATGCCCTGCACTAATCAAGTAGCGTAGCTACATTGCCGCATGCTGCCTGATCGTCTAGTAGATAGGTGGCAAAAAGGGCTCCCGCGGTAATGGCCACGCGCTAATTGGAAAATTATTGCATGGCCATCACAGGAAAATAGTCCTATAAATATAACTCTCAAAGTAATTGGCAAAAGAAAACTCTCAAAATAACACAACAACTATAACTCTGTGAGGTGCATTCGTATTGTTTGAAAGGGTAAGGGAAAAAAGCCTCTGATTCAGGCCCAACCTCCAACCCAATAGTTATAGGTTAATAACAAGGGTGGAGTTTTTATGTATGTAAATGTTGGGTATATTTTTCATCATAGGCAAAAAAAACCCCTTTGATATACATAAATGCTATCTCCACAGAGTATATGTCTTCAAATTGACGTATATGGATGTTACTCCAAAATAATCACAAAATGAGACAATCGCTGGTGCTGTCCGAACAGAGCATAGACATTAGAGTACTTAACCATGTAGAGCTGATGGTCAGAGAGCATAGTTTCTTGGAAACTTTTCTAACAAATGAAAGTCTTTCCCCAAAGAGAGTTAGAGAAATCACTGCATTCCTTTGCTTTGCTCACGGCTGCTTCAACTGCTACTGAAAAGTGTGACAGCTGGAATTTATTAAATCCTGAAGTTGGTTGAATTTTATACTTTATGTCCAATCTTTTAGAAACATGCTGAACAGTAGATGGATTCTAGCAAACCAAAAATTGGTGACTACTTGAGAAGGGACACCAAGACCACAGAAGTTTCAGTAAATAATTAATAGAAATGTCTTGACTGTATATAGACTTCATTGACCTAACACAAGCATTTTTGGCAAAATATTCTGGCTTCAGGAATCCAGAAACCAATGTGTCAGTCAGCAACCAGGTAACAGTGGCGTAGCCATGGGTGGGCCTGGGTGGGCCAGGGCCCACCCTATTTGGACTCAGGCCCACCCAAAATTGTGGCACTCTTGCTATGGCTGGTAGAGATCCTCAAACCCCTCCAGCTGAAGATTTCCTCCTCAGGCAGCTGGTGCTCTAACTTGCCTCGAGCTGACACCAGCCCCTCTGCACATGCTTAGTTTGTTTTCATGCATGCAGAGCCTGCTGGCCATGGCATCAGCTCGAGGAAAGTGCTGCTGGCTGCTGTCTGGAAGAGCACTGACTGCCTGAGCAGGAGGAAATCTTCAGCTAGCGGGGTTTGTAGATTCCCTCCTGCTCAGGTATGTAATATTGTGGTCTTGCAGGTGGAGGGAGGGAGGGATGAAGAGAAGACAGCGGAGCAAAGCAGAACAGAGGGGGCCTAGGGACAGGGGGGGCATGAATTCTGTGCTCACCCACCTTGGACTCAGGCCCACCAAAATTGGCCTTCTGGCTACGCCCCTGGGTAACACATAAAAAACTGTTCATGAAGTATATCTAGATTTTCAGAAAGCTTTTGACAAACTTACTCATGAGAGACTCCTGAGAAAATTAGTCATGAGAAAGGAGGCAGTGTCTTTCTGTGGATTATAATTTGGTTATTGGACAGAAAACAGAGGGTAGGGTAAAATGGGCCTTTTTTTTTTCAGTGGAGGAGGGTGAATAGTGGAGTGCCACAGGGATCTGTACTAGGACCGGTGCTATTTAAAATATTTATAAATGATCTGGAAAACGGAATGATGAGTAACGTGATTAAATTTGCAGATGACACAAAAGTATTCAAAGTTGTGAAAACACATGCAGATTGTGAAAAATTGCAGGAAGATTTTAGGAAATTGGAAGACTGGGCATTCAAATGGCAGATGAAATTTAATGTGGACAAATGCAAAGTGATGCACCTTGGGAAGAATAACCCGAATCATAATTGCTTGATGATAGGGTCCATCTTAGGAGTCAGCACTCAAGAAAAGATCTAGGTGTCATTGTAGACAATACGCAAACAGGATGCTAGGAATTATTTGGAAAGGGATGCAAAACAAGACCAAGAATAATTATATTGCCTCTGTATCGCTCCATGGTGTGACCTCACCTTGAGTATTGTGTTCAATTCTGGTTGCTGCAACTCAAAAAAGATATAGAGGGGCATAATTGAATGGGGTGCCCAAGTTTTCCTGAGGACGTCCTCGCAGGATGTCCCCGTGAAAGGGTGGGGAAGCCTGTATTATCGAAACAAGATGGGCGTCTATCTTTCATTTCATTAATACGGTCGGGGATGCCCAAATCTCAACATTTAGGCAGACCTTAGAGATGGTCGTCCCCGATTTTCGGCGATAATGGAAACCGAGGATGCCCATCTCAGAAATGACCAATCCAAGCCATTTGGTTGTGGGAGGAGCCAGCATTCGTAGTGCACTGGTCCCCCTCACATGCCAGGACACCAACTGGGCACCCTAGGGGGCACTGCAGTGGACTTCAGAAAAAGCTCCAAGGTGCATAGCTCCCTTACCTTGTGTGCTGAGCTCCCCAACCCCCCCAAAACGCACTCCCCTCAACTGTATACAACTACCATAGCCCTTAGGGATGAAGGGGGGCACCTACATGTGGGTACAGTGGGTTTGTGGTGGGTTTTGAAGGGCTCACATTTACCATCACAAGTGTAACAGGTAGGGGGGAATGGGCCTGGGCCCACCTGCCTGAAGTGCACTGCACCCACTAAAACTGCTCCAGGGACCTGCATACTGCTGTGATGGAGCTGGGTATGATATTTCAGGCTGGCATAGAGGCTGGAAAAAATATTAAACATTTTTTTTAGGGTGGGAGGGGGTTAGTGACCACTGGGGGAGTAAGGGGAGGTCATCCCCGATTTCCTTCGGTGGTCATCTGGTCATTTAGGGCACCTTTTCAAGGCTTGGTTGTAAAAAAAAAAGGACATAGTAACGTGCAGGGGCATAATTGAACGAAAACGTCTATCTCCATGGGCGTTTATCTCAGAGAACGGGTCCGTGAAGGGGCGGACCGAACCGTATTTTTGAAAAAAATAGACGTCCATGTTTTATTCGACAATTTGTGAGCTGGGCGTTTTTGTTTTTCAGTGATAATGGAAAATGAAAGCGCCCAGCTCAAAAACAAATAAATCCAAGGTATTTGTTCGTGGGAGGGGCCAGGATTCGTAGTGCACTGGTCCCCCTCACATGCCAGGACACCAACCGGGCACCCTAGGGGGCACTTTTACAAAAACAAAAAAAAAGGTAAAAGAGCTCCCAGGTGCATAGCACCCTTCCCTTGTGTGTTGAGCCCCCCAAATCCCCCTCAAAACCCACTGCCCACAAGTCTACACCATTATTATAGCCCTAAGGGGTGAAGAGGGGCACCTACATGTGGGTACAGTGGGTTTGGGGGGGTTGGACGACTAAGCATTAAGCAGCACAATTGTAACAGGTAGGGGGGGGGGATGGGCCTGAGTCCACCTGCCTGAAGTCCACTGCACCCCCTAACAACTGCTCCAGGGACCTGCATACTGCTGCCAGGGAGGTGGGTATAACATTTGAGGGTGAAAATAAAAAGTTGTGAAACATCATGTTTTGTGGTGGGAGGGGGTTAGTGACCACTGGGGGAGTCAGGGGAGGTCATCCCTGATTCCCTCTGGTGGTAATCCGGTCATTTAGGGCACTTTTTGGGGCCTTATTCGTGAAAAAACAGGGTCCAGGAAAAGTGCCCTAAATTCTCGCTACAAACGCATATTTTTCTTCCATTATCGGCGAAAGGTGCCCATCTCTGATCGCCCGATAACCACGCCCCAGTTCCGCCTTCACCACGCCTTCGACACGCCCCCATCAACTTTGTCCGCATCCGTGACGGAGTACAGTTGAAAACGTCCAAATTCGGCTTTCGATTATACCGCTTTATTCGTTTTTTGTGAGATAAACGTCTATCTCCCGATTTGGGTCGCAATATAGGCGTTTTTCTTTTTCAATTATAAGCTGGATAGTAACATAGTAGATGACGGCAGAAAAAGACCTGCATGGTCCGTAGAGTCTACCCAACAAGATAAACTCATATGTGTATACCTTACCTTGATTTGTACCTGCCTTTTTCAGGGCACAGATCGTACAAGTCTGCCCAGCAGTATTTCCCGCCTCCCAACCACCAGTCCCGCCTCCCATCTCCGGCTCTGGCACAGACCGTATAAGTCTGCCCTCCACTATCCTCGCCTCCCAACTACCAACCTCTTTTCCCCCACCTGCTCCGCCACCCAATTTTGGCTAAGCTTCTAAGGATCCATTCCTACTGCACAGGATTCCTTTATGCACATCCCACGCATTTTTGAACTCCGTTACCGTTTTCATCTCCACCACCTCCCGCGGGAGGGCATTCCAAGCATCCACCACCCTCTCCATGAAAAAATACTTCCTGACATCTTTTTTGAGTCTGCCCCCCTTCAATCTCATTTCATGTCCTCTCGTTCTACCGCCTTCCCATCTCCGGAAAAGATTTTTTTGCGGATTAATACCTTTCAAGTATTTGAACGTCTGTATCATATCACCCCTGTTCCTCCTTTCCTCCAGGGTATACATGTTCAGGTCAGCAAGTCTATGCTCATACGTGGAACGCAAATCCCATACCATTCGTGTAGCTTTTCTTTGCACCGCTTCCATTTTTTTAACATCCTTCGCAAGGTACGGCCTCCAAAACTGAACACAATACTCCAGGTGGGGCCTCACCAACGACTTGTACAGGGGCATCAACACTTCCTTTCTTCTGCTGATCACACCTCTCTCTATACAGCCTAGCAACCTTCTCGCTACGGCCACCGCCTTGTCACACTGTTTCGTCGCCTTCAGATCCTCGGATACTATCACCCCAAGATCCCTCTCCCCCTCAGTACCTATCAGACACTCCCCGCCTAACACATAAGTCTCTCGTGGGTTTCTACTCCCTAAATGCATCACTTTGCATTTCTTCGCATTGAATTTTAATTGCCACACCTTAGACCATTCTTCTAGCCACCTCAGATCCCTTTTCATGCTTTCCACTCCCTCCCGAGTGTCCACTCTGTTGCAAATCTTAGTATCATCCGCAAATAGGCAAACTTTACCTTCTAACCCTTCGGCAATGTCACTCACAAATATATTGAACAGAATCGGCCCCAGCACCGATCCCTGAGGCACTCCGCTACTCACCTTTCCCTCCTCCGAGCAAACTCCATTTACCACCACCCTCTGTCGTCTGTCCGTCAACCAGTTCCTAATCCAGTTCACCACTTCGGGACCTATCTTCAGCCCATCTAGTTTATTTAAGAGCCTCCTGTGGGGAACCGTGTCAAAAGCTTTGCTAAAATCTAAGTAGATTACGTCTATAGCACGTCGATGATTCATTTCTCCTGTCACCCAATCAAAGAATTCAATGAGATTCGTTTGGCACGATTTCCCTCTGGTAAAACCATGTTGTCTTGGATCTTGCAACTTATTGGCTTCTAGGAAATTCACTATCCTTTCCTTCAGCATGGCTTCCATTACTTTTCCAATAACCGAAGTGAGGCTTACCGGCCTGTAGTTTCCAACTTCTTCCCTATCACCACTTTTGTGAAGAGGGACCACCTCCGCCGTTCTCCAGTCCCTCGGAACCTCTCCCGTCTCCAAGGATTTATTAAACAAATCTTTAAAAGGACCCACCAGAACCTCTCTGAGCTCCCTCAATATTCTGGGGTGGATCCCGTCCGGTCCCATGGCTTTGTCCACCTTTAGCTTTCCAAGTTGTTGATACACACTCTCTTCCATGAACGGTGCTCTATCCATTCCATTCTCAGGTGTACTTTTGCCAGTCCCTCGCGGTCCTTCTCCAGGATTTTCTTCAGTGAAAACCGAACAAAAGTATCTATTTAGCAAATTGGCTTTTTCTTCATCATTATCTACATAGCGGTTCGCTGTATCTTTTAGTCTCACAATTCCCTTTTTAGTCCTTCTTCTTTCACTAATATATCTGAAGAAAAGTTTGTCGCCCCTCCTTACATTTCTAGCCATTTGTTCTTCCGCTTGCGCCTTCGCCAGACGTACCTCTCTCTTGGCTTCTTTCAGTTTCATCCGGTATTCCTCCCCGTGTTCCTGTTCTTGAGATTTTCTATATTTCTGGAACGCTAACTCTTTAGCCTTTATTTTCTCAGCCACTTGCTTGGAGAACCATATCGGTTTCCTTTTTCTCTTGCTTTTATTTACTCTCCTTACATAAAGGTCTGTGGCCCTATTTATTACTTCTTTCAGCCTGGACCACTGCCCTTCCACTTCATGTACGTCGTCCCAGCCCATCAGCTCCTTCCTCAGGTATTCCCCCATTTTACTAAAGTCAGCACGCTTGAAATCCAGGACTTTGAGTTTAGAGTGGCCGCCCTCCACGTCAGCTGTTATATCAAACCAAACCGTTTGATGGTCACTGCTTCCTAGGTGTGCACCCACTCGGACATTTGACACACTATCCCCATTTGTGAGCACCAGATCCAGCATCGCTCCCTCCCTCGTGGGTTCCATCACCATCTGTCTGAGCAGAGCACTTTGGAAAGCATCCACGATTTCTCTACTTCTTTCCGATCTGGCAGACGTAACCTTCCAATCTACATCCGGCAGATTGAAATCTCCCATCAACAGAACCTCTTTTTTCTTTCCTAATTTTTGAATATCCGCGATCAGATCTTTATCTAGTTCCTCTAATTGTGTCGGGGGTCTGTAGACAACACCCACTTGGACCGAGGTTCTACGTGCAAGTGTTCGTCAGGGACGCCCTTCTTTTTTCCATTATCGGCCGAGGATGCCCATGTGTTAAGCATGCCCCAGTCCCGCCTTTGCTATGCTTCCGACACGCCCCCGTGAGCTTTGGTCGTCCCCGCGATGGAAAGCAGTTCAGGATACCCAAAATTGGCTTTCGATTATGCTGATTTGGGCGACCCTGTGAGAAGGATGCCCATCTTCCGATTTGTGTTGAAAGATGGGCGCCCTTCTCTTTTGAAAATAAGCCTGTTAGTGAAATTAGAAAAGGTTCAAAGAAGAGCAACCAAAATGATAAAAGGGATGGAACTCTTCCCATAAGAGGAAAGGCTAAAGAGGTTAGGGCTCTTCAGCTTGGAAAAGAGACGGTTGAGGGAGGATAAGATTGAGGTCTACAAAGGGTGGAGGGCAGGAGTGATTCCTGGATCCTCCTGTCCTGTCCATGGTGGCAGTGCAGTTCTACTACTAGGGGGTCTACATGCCAATTAAAGAGTATGTGCTATTGTTTGGCAGCTTAACCCAGTGGCACTGCCACGAGGCTGCTGCTAGAGATCAGAGTCCCCATTTTGAACCCAGTTGGCTGATGGGACAGGATTGTCTGAGGATTGCGCCTAACCCCCAGTAGCCACCAGGGCCCCCACTAAGAGTTGGTGGATCTTGAAGGGTAGGGGTGGGGGGAGTGGGTTTTTGGTAGCCTGCAGGGGTGGTGTGAAGGAGAGGACCTGGGGGTATATAAGATGGAAGTGGAAGAGGAAGAAGGGAGGCGGCTCACGAGCAGACATAGGCAGAACAGAGCCTTGCCTCCATTCCATCCCCAGAGAGCGAGAGAAGTAGTAATGCCCCCTAGAAAAGGGTGGAGGGAAAAAGACTACATTACCCAGCATCCCCCGAGAGAGAGCAGAGAAAGGTTCGTGACCCCTGTAAAATGGAGGAGAGGAAGAGACTACATTTCCCAGCAACCTCGGGGAAAAGCCTGGTACAGAGATTACCTTCCCCAGCAGGAACAGGGGGAGAACTCTAACAAGGAAAGGGTGGTGCCCCTGCAGGGTAATCAAGGGAAAGAGGAACAGCTGCAAAGTGGGTGGGACGGGGAGCCCATGGAGTATCAAGAAGCTGGGCAGAGAGAAAGAGAGGAGAGGGAGGAAGAGCCTATGGACCTCTCAGCCTGGGCTCACTCCTTAGGTAACAAAATAAGGGACCAGGTAACTTCATGGTATGGTAACTGGGCTAAGAGAGGAAAGAGGAAAGGTCATGTGGGATGATGGGTCAGTGCTTAGAGAGAGTGACCTAGATGGGTGGGGCCTTTTCATTTTCCAGAGCTCAGGCTGTGCATGAACTTTGAATTTAAAGAGTTTTGGTTGAAGAGGGATGAGAGATTTTCTCGGAGTGGGCTGAGCCCAGCAGGAAGAAGGTGGAGTGTGAACTGTGGCTAAAAAGCCTAAAAGAAGCTGAAGGGGTTTGAGCTGTGTGCTGAAGCTTCAAGAACTGTGTTTGTTTGTTTTTTTGGAACGGCTTGCAGTGTTTTGCCCCCTCCCAAGGGAGAGGGGGGGGAGAAAGAAGACCCAGGGCTATAAAACCATCTAAAAGGAGCCCAGCTGGGTGCTGGAAGCCTGGGAGTTAAAAGTTTTTTTTTTCCTTGCTGTGTTTGTACCTCTGAGAGAAGCAACAGGGGGAATTGTGAGGTTTTTTTTTTTTATTCAAGTATTGTGTCTTTTTGCACTGCTGGACTGTTGGATCCCAAGCAAAATAAAGAACTTGTTAAGTTTGCTTTGAAGTTGATTTCTTTGAGCCCTGCCCTGTGGACTGCAGTGAACCAGGAGGTTGGGCAGCAAGGGTGAAGGGGAGATCCCGAGGACCCTCAGGCGGAGGGGAGGATCATTTTCACAGTGGTCAGTGGAGAGCAAAGTATATCAATGTTTTTTGGGGGGTAGGAACTGTCCACTATGGGACTCTTATATGGATGTGGAGTGGCCTAATGGTTAGTTCAGTGGATTTTGATCTCAGTGTCCTGGGTTCAATTCCCACTACAGCTTCTTGTGAGCTTCGGCAAGCCACTTAACCCTCCATTTCCTCAGGAAGGTACAAAAACTAAGGGGGTCTTTTACTAAAGGTTAGCTCAAGTTATCTGCAGCAGGTCCCATTTTATTCCCATGGGCCCTGCTGCAGATAACGCGAGCTAATCTTTAGTAAAACAACCCCTGAAATTGTGAGCCCTCTAGGGACAGAGTACCTGTTCATAGTTTATGATTGTTCTCTGCCTTGAATTTGGTGGTTAAGCAGAATATAAATGCCAGAATTATATTAATTGTGGGGGGCTCTTTTATGAATAGTAACATAGTAGATGACGGCAGAGAAAGACCTGCATGGTCCATCCAGTCTGCCCAACAAGATAACTCATATGTGCTACTTTTTGTGTATACCTAACCTTGATTAGTATCTGCCATTTTCACTGCACAGACCGTAGAAGTCTGCCCTGCCCCCCCCCCCCCACCACCAGCTCTGCCACCCAATCTCAGCTAAGCTTCTGAGGATCCCTTCCTTCTGAACAGGATTCCATTATGTTTATCCCACGCATTTTTGAATTCCATTACCGTTTTCATCTCCACCACCTCCTGTGGGAGGGCATTCCAAGTATCCACCACTCTCTCCGTGAAAAAAATACTTCCTGACATTTTTTTTGAGTCTGCCCCCCTTCAATCTCATTTCATGTCCTCTAGTTCTACCGCCTTCCCATCTACGGAAAAGATTCGTTTGCGGATTAATACCTTTCAAATATTTGAACGTCTGTATCATATCACCCCAGTTTCTCCTTTCCTCCAGGGGTATACATGTTCAGGTCAGCAAGTCTCTCCTCATACGTCTTGTAACGCAAATCCCATACCATTCTTGTGGGAGGAGCTGCCAGGAGGTGCGAGCTGCAAGAGTTAGGTTTCATGGAACAGGGGCTGAGGTAAGCACGTTGCTGATACTGCCAATGCACTTAACTCCTCTTGAGGAGGTGACAAGTGCCCCCACGCAGTGGCGTTCCGACGCTGGCTGACATCCGGGGCAGATCGCCGATGCGTCCCCCCTGGGTGCAGTGCGGCGCCCCCCCCCCCGGCAAAATGACACTTCCCCCCCGATGAAATGACACCCTCCCGGGTGCACGCCCCTGGGAAGGGGGGGGGCCGCGGCGCGCGCCTGTCACCCTGTCGGCTCCGAGTTCGCATGTGTTCACTGCTTCCTCTGCCCCGGAACAGGAAGTAACCTGTTCCGGGGCAGAGGGAGCAGTGAACACATGCGAACTCGGAGTCGACAGGGCGACAGGCGCGCGCCAAGGCACCCCCCAGCAGTGTGCACCTGGGGCGGACCGCCCCCACCGCCCCCCCCTTGGTACGCCACTGCTTCCACGCCAACTGTAGTGGTGACAGTGCATGGTATCTCAGCATGTCCAAACTGCAAGATTCTTTCTACGTCCATGTACTTCCTTCCTGCCCCTGTTGTGGTGAGCAGTTACCACACAAATTAGCGTGCAGTAAGTGAAAGCAAATACCTACATTTCTATATAAATATATGCTATAATCTAATTGTTATTGTTTAGAAGTAAATTATAATAAAATTATAAGTTTACTGGGGTAATTATCTGGTCTCTGAGAACGATTTGGATTTACTGCAGGTCTTCATCTTTATTTTTTGCACTGTTACTATTCATCTTGCTAATAATGTCTGAACAAACTGGTAGCGTTGTCATACATTTAAACTGAGCAGCAGCATCATCTTTGCAGTCAATTAAGATTAGCTTAGTGGCAATACATAACAAAATATCAAGCAGTTTCTCTTTGTGTTTTGTTAATTTTTGAATAAGCACCAATGATTTTCTAATAACTATTTTAACAGAAGTAATGTCCTGAATGTTCAAGACCGATACATTTTCTTACACTGTTTTAATGAATTCAGTATTCTTTCTGTTCCAGAAGTCACAATGAAAGCCTCAGGCAAAATATGTGCCATTTCAGAACTGTACAAGTGCCTGGACTAACTACCTCTTTATATTTTTATTCTTACTCTGCATTTACCTGATCTTTAATAAGGTCCTAAATCTCTCTCTTTTACTATCCCTTCTTTCATCATTCAAGAGTGCTCTGAACTATAAAAGTCTTTGGTGTGCATTGTAGAGAGACTGATGCACTAAGCTGTGATAATAGCCCACTTCAACCACATGCAAATTTGTTTATGGATAGTGCACATTAAAATTCTTGCAATAATGCTGCTACTATTGCACCCCCCTTATACTTTTCTGGGGTGTACATAAGTTTATTGTGATAATGTCCCAGCAGGGGCATTCATAATTTTAATGTGTCTTATGATACATATATCAGTAACTACACTACAAAACCAAAAATAAGAACTAACTGTCTGCAAATAGCAATGATGTGATATAATCTTATACTTGTATCAGGGAACCCTCGGAAGATACCACTTAAAAAGACAATGTCATAAAATCTTTTGCCTAGTGGCATAGCATCTCTTCATTGGGCTATCCCTTAATTCATTTTTTTGTAAATGCTATTGCAAACACATAAAAGTGCTCAAACTATATGTGCTCTAAATAATAAACTTATCTTATCTTTGAAGCCGTGTCCATGTCTCTTAATGCTAAAGTCCACTTGGGCTTCCCCTGATTGCGCCCGACACCGCGGGTTTCAATACTTTCATCAGGGACTCGGGTTAATTACCCTCGGCAGATACACAATGACTTGTTAGTTGAAACATCGGCGTGGAATGCTTGTGCTGCCATATATCAGTAAAACATTGAGAGGCCCTTTTACTAAGGTGCGTAGGTGCCTACATGCAACCAACACGTGCCAAATTGGCAATCTGCTGCCCAAGGCAGGGAAGAGATGCTGCCCGACCCTGCCCCCATGCCCAGTCTAGCATCTCCGCCCTTCCCTGCGTTTACCTTATTATTTTTTTCCAAAAAGCGGCAGCCTCACTGATTCCCATAAACTGCCCTGCCGCTGGCACCAGCCTCTTTGCTGCTGCGTCCTGCCTCTAAGGAAACAGGAAGTTACATCAAGAGGCGGGCTGCAGTGGGAGAGGGGCGGCAGGGCAGCCTATGGGAATCACTGCCTCTGCTGCCTTTTGGAAAAGAAACAACTAAGGTAAAGGGTTGAAGAGGGAGTGGAGAGTGCCACTGCCGGAGCGTGCCGCCTGAGGCCCCCCGCCTCAGGTGGCCTAATGATAGGGCTGCCCACTGGGTCACAGAATCAGTTTCATATCTCAAAAATACTTTCTCAGAAATGTCCTTATAAATATTTTCCCAAACGTAATCAAATCATTACGTTTCAAGGAACAATACAGCAAATTTTTACTCTCAGTCAAATAAATAGGATCAGATGATCCATTTCAGTTCCTCTTTTTCTTAAATGTTTCAATATCAAAATAAAAGTAAAGCTCTTTCAAACTGTTTCAGTCATAGTCTATCCACATACAGCCTAAAGCTCATGACACCACAGAAATCAATAAATATTAAATAAGTACTGGCCCAAATACTTCTTATAGACCCAGCTGCCTTTTCCCTCACAGCCGTCTGTCTCTTCACCTAAGCTCAGCACGTTTTTTTCCCAGAGTTCTCACTCTCTCTGCTGTGCTCATCCACCTTCACATAGTTCAAGAACAGTCTTCCAAGTGCTTAACTTGCAGCTTTGCATAATACAGTTTTTCAAACTTTTAATACAGTTTCTCAAAAATTAAAATAATATTAACACACTCTCAGAGCTGTAATATATATTCAGTCTTTCACATGCACACTCATCTCAGCACTGCTTCCTTTGATTACATATATCATTCCAAAAGCAATTTATATTGTCCCACGAGGATCCCAGCACCAACAATATTCACTGCCAAAGTTTTTACAATACACAGTAGCACCTGCCATTATCAAATCATCACTAGCCAATGTACCCAGGCACTTTCCTGCTAGTCAACCATTCACACCACTGTCAATCAGCTTCCCCAAACTTCTTTTCATCTCCTGATCCTGTCTCACCCTCACTGTAGCTCCTGATTTGCCCCAGAACTCCAGGGAAGCTCAGGACTCTTCAAAAATTCAGCTGCTATTTATAACGGCCATGTTACTTTCTGCTTCCTCTCCTGCCGAGCCAGAACTTTTGTGCACAAGCTTCACACTCACTGCTCACCTGAGGAATTCTCAACCCCCACTCTCTCTCTGCCCCCCCTTGTTACTGGGCTCTCTCAGCCAATCAATGAACTGTCTCTGGGCCCCTTTTGCTCTACTGACATCCGGGGAAATTCTATGCTTGAGCAAGACGTCTCTTGTCCTCCAGGCTAATCACATATATGCAGGTAGCATCAGGTCCCATGTTCCTGTGGTATCCACAGTACTGACAAGTGCCTTTGCACCATAACTCCGATGCAGCTCTTACTGCCACCTTCACTTTGCAGCCTCTTGTTCCTTCCCTGCACTCCTGCAACCATCGCCTCCAGGGCTACTGCAGCTTCCCACAAAACTGCAGCCAGCAAGCGCTATTACACTTGACCCCCTGACTCCTGACCTGCTCGGCACTAACACACTTCCAGGTCACCTCTCACCCTGTGTCAGGTAAGTATATTTTATTATTTATATCCTCTTACACTTGGACCTGGGGAGAAAGGAGCAGAGGAAAAAGAGAGAGGAGAGACCTGGAGCAAAGGGGAAGGGAATCAAGCAGAGAAAGAGAGATACACCTGCACAGGAGGGAGAGAGGCTGGACCAGTGGAGGTAGGGAGAGAGATGCTGGATTATGGGGGTCAGGGGTGGGAGATGAAGGAGGAAGGGAGGGGAGAGGAGAAGACATGCTGGACCTTAGGGGGAAGAGGGAGCCAGAGGCAAATGGGAGGGGAGAGATCTTGGACGTGGGGAGAGGGGAGCAGAGAGAAGAGAGACCTAGACTAAGCAGAGAGAGAGAGAGAGAGAGAGAGAGAGAGAGAAACTGGATGGGGAGAGGGGAGAGATGCTGGACTAGTGGAGGTAGGGAGAGAGAGATGCCAGACCACAGGGGTCAGAGGCAGGGGTGAAGAAGGAAGGGATGATAGAGGGGAGAAGCTGGACATGTGGATTGACAAGGACAAAGAGAACAGATGTTGAGCATGGAGGTAGTGTAGGGACAGGAACACAGAGGGACATTGATAGGCACAAGGGGAGAGATAGAGGGGGGGATGATGAATACGAGGGGAGGATAGGGATACTAGAGGGCAGATGCTAAAAATGGGGGAGTATAGGTACAGGGACACAGAGGGAACATGCTGGACATGACGGATAACAGATGCAAATGAAGGATGGTGGGCATCGAGAGAGAAGAAATGTCACTCTCTGGAAAGAGTTATGAAATAGAGAAAAATAGAAAGACATTGGGAGTAAAGCAATGCCCAGGCAACAAAGGTAGAAAAAAGCTTTTTGCAGTTTTTTTTTTTTTTTAAACTAAAGCTCTGAAGAGCTTCCCTCTCCCCCCACCACCAGGTCACCTCCCCTTTGGGAGAGATGGTGTTATAGGAGGCTCACCTTAATTTTTTTTGCCCGGGGGCCCATTCAGTCCTAGCTACGCCACTGGGCAAAAGAAGAAAGAAACAATCATGGGGCCGCAGTCACTTGGGCACAACTACTAGTTCTGTGGTTTCTCCCCCTCTGATGTCAACTTCCTGTTTCTGAGGGGGGGGGGGGGGTAAGACTAATATAACTGGCAGCCATGCACACATAGAGGCAGGGGCTTGCAACTGTCTTGTTTTTATTAAAAGGAGTCCTTAATTTGTACTGCAGTATTTGGAATATGTCAAGTTTTGAAATTTATATCTGCTATCTTCAGTAGCGTACCAAGGGCGGGGCAGTGGGGGTGGTCCACCCTGGGTGCACACTGCAAGGGGGTGCGGGGAGCAGCCATGTGGTTCTGGTGACCTGGGCTCAATTCCCACTGCAGCTCCTTGTGAACTTGGGCAAGTCACTTATCTCTCCATTGCCCTAGGTACAAAAACTTAGATTGTGAGCCCTCTAGGGACACAGAAAGTACCTGCATATGACTCCATTCACTTCCCCTCCTGTACCTTATTGTAGTGCTCTGGTTGTCTAGTGGCATCTTCAGGGCAGGAAAGAGCCTGCCTGGCATGGCTGTAGACCTGTCTTGCTCCTGGCACCGCTGAGTGTTCAAGCAGTGACCTTGCAAGACTTCAGCAGAAGTCATGTGAGGCTGCTGCTCGAACTCTCAGCAGCCATTTTGAAGCAGATGTTTCTTCTTATTCAAAAATCCCTGTTGGACTGTCCTACCTTTGGGCCTTCCCTAGTCCCAACCACAACATGTCCACAACACATCCCCTTGCTATTTGGATGAACTGCACTGTGGAACATCCAAATTCTGACTTTCAAAAATTAGGATTTCGGAATTTTTAGCAGATGAATGTTTTTTTAAGGCATTTAAAAAAAATATCCATCTGGTTTGAAAATGAACACCATAGACTAAAACACATAAGAATCATAATTTTCAAGCCCAATGTAGATCTCAACACGAAGAAGGCAACACACTTTATTAACACTCTGTGTACCGTTGGATAGTCACTCATATGCTGTTAAACAAAGAATTCAACCTGCGGGGCGGTCTTTCTTCAATGTTCGTGTTTTAATACATTGTTTATTCTACTGCCTTCTTCCAAGCCTTGAAAGTAAAGGGCAAGAGAACCTTCCTCAGCAATAAACATTGGGTTAATTATTCATATCCTGTTCCTGGTCTCATGAAGAGACACATAATCCAT